>NC_092099.1:5325833-5626666 GCF_045679555.1 Salvelinus alpinus | reverse complement strand
GAGAGGATTTTCAAGAAGGCCAACGCAACCCTGCCAGAAGTTTTGTCTGTTCACATTGCCAATGTCAGTGATGGAAAAAACATTTCAGATTATTTGTGTTTTTATTAACAGCTCAACTGGACAATACAGTTCTCTGATATGTGCCTTGGTGGACCGCATCGGGGAACAATTATTTTAATGACTTTAAGGCCATGTCATGGAATATTACTCTGAACTGATTACATTTTAGATTAAATAAAAAGCCTACTTGACATTATATTTAAGTGTATACTATATAATTATATCCTCGACACCCTCTTATTTTTAAACTCATGAATATCCAATACTGTAGGCTTATATTGTATG
This sequence comes from Salvelinus alpinus, assembly GCF_045679555.1. NCBI lineage: Eukaryota > Metazoa > Chordata > Actinopteri > Salmoniformes > Salmonidae > Salvelinus > Salvelinus alpinus. Next base: position 5,626,321 of record NC_092099.1, on the reverse strand, counting down.
ATTAGAACAAATACTAGTCACAGGACAGGAATATTAAAATGAGGGTCTTACCATGCAATGGTGTGCAATCCTCCTCATTTTAATGGCCAGTTGTAAAATTAAATATTAAAAGACCATAAGCAATAAGAGGCCTGATAATAATGGGAACAGATTTCCCATGGTGTAGCAGAATGGAAATTGGTGAATGGGACCCTGAGGAAGGGTGTTGGCAGTGTGTGTGCGTGGCGCGGGGGGGGGTCTTAGCTAGGGGGGCTGGTGTGTATTTGTGTGTGTACTTGCAGCAGTGTGGGTTATGTCTTCTGTACGGCCCCCCCACTGAAAGAAAAGGATGATCTAAGGCTGGGGAAGGGCACGGGGTCTGGGTCTTGACTAAAGACATTACCAAAGCTGGGGCGAACGAAGGGCTAAAAGAAAAATGGCGCCGGAGCAGAAGGCAGACGTGCCCCCAACTGATTGTGTTTTTTTTAACGTTTATCTGTGTTGTTTGTATCTTATTTTTGTACTCTTTTTCTACATAATGTTGCCTCTAACGTCTCTTATGACCTAAAATAACTTCTAGTAGGAGGCAATCTACTAAATCCCCACTCCCCTCAATTCTGCTCGCAAACATGCAATATTTGGACAATAAAATGGATGCGTTAATGGGAAGATTAAACTACCAACTGGAAATTAAAAACTGTAACATCTTATGCTTCACAGAGTCATGGCTGAACAACAACAATATCAACATACAGCTTGCTGGTTATACGATGTACCGGCAGGATAGATAGCGGATAGCGGCGTCTGGTAAGACAAGGGGCGGCGGTCTATGTATTTTTGTAAACAACAGCTGGTGCACGATATCTAAGAAGACTCGAGCCATTGCTCACCTGAGGTAGAGTTTCTCATGATAAGCTGCAGACCACATTACCTACTGAGAGAGTTTTCATATATATTCTTTGTAGCTGTTTACATAACACCACAGTCAGAGGCTGGCACTAAGATAGCATTGAATGAGCTGTATTATGCCATAAGCAAACAAGAAAACGCACAATCAGAGGCGGCGCTCCTAGTAGCCAGGGACATTAATGCAGCGAAACTTAAATCAGTTTTACCTAACTTCTATCAACATGTGAAATGTGCATCCAGAGGGAAAAGAACTCTGGACCACCTTTACTCCACACACAGAGATGCATACAAAGCTCTCCTTCGCCCTCCATCTGGCAAATCTGACTGTAATTATATCCTCCTGATTCCTGCTTACAAGCAAAAATTAAAGCAGGAAGCACCAGTGACTAGATCAATAAAAAAGTGGTCAGATGAAGCGGATGCTAAGCTACAGGACTGTTTTGCTAGCACAGACTGGAATACGTTCCAGGATTCCTCCAATGGCATTGAGGAGTACACCACATCTGTCATTGGCTTCATCAATAAGTGCATTGATGACGTCATCCCCACAGTAACCGTATGTACATACCCCAACCAAAAACCATGGATTACAGGCAGCACCTGCACTGAGCTAAAGGCTAGAACTGCCGCTTTCAAGGAGCGGGACTCTAACCCGGAAGCTTATAAGAAATCCCGCTATGCCCTGCGACGAACCATCAAACAAGCAAAGCATCAATACAAGACTAAGGTCGAGTTGTACTACACCGGCTCTGACGCTCGTTGGATGTGGCAGGGCCTGCAAACCATTACAAACTACAAAGGGAAGCTCAGCCGAGAGCAGCCCAGTGACACGAGCCTACAGGACGAGCTAAACTACTTCTATGCTCTCTTCGAGTCAAATAACACTGAAACATGCATGAGAGCACCAGCTGTACCGGAAGACTGTGTGATCGTTCTCTCTGCAGCTGATGTGAGTAAGACCTTTAGACAGGCCAACATTCACAAGGCCGCAGGGCCAGACAAATTACCAGAACGTGTACTGCAAGCATGCGCCTACCAACTAGCATGTGTCTTCACTGATATTTTCAACCTCTCCCTGTCCGGGTCTGTAATACCAACATGTTTAAAGCAGACCACCATAGTGCCTGTGCCCAAGAAAACTAGTAGTCATTTAGTCTAGTAGTCATTTAGTCATTTACTGCCTAAATGACTACTGACCCGTAGCACTCACGTTTGTAGCCATGAAGTGCTTTGAAAGGCTGGTCATGGCTCACATCAACACCATCATCCCAGAAACCCTAGACCCACTCCAATTTGCGTACCGCCCCAACAGATCCACAGATGATGCAGTCTCTATTGCACTCCACACTGCCCTTTCCCACCTGGACAGAAGGAACACCTACAGTTGAAGTCGGAAGTTTACATACACCTTAGCCAAATACATTTAAAACAGTTTTTCACAATTCCTGACATTTAATCCTCGTAAAAAATCCCTGTTTTAGGTCTGTTAGGATTCCCTCTTCATTTTCAGAATTTGAAATGTCAGAATAATAGTAGAGAGAATGATTTATTTCAGCTTTTATTTCTTTCATCACATTCCCAGTTGGTCAGAAGTTTATATACACTCAAATAGTATTTGGTAGCATTGCCTTTAAATTGTTTAACTTGGGTCAAACAAAGCCTTGCTTAAACTTCCCACAATAAGTTGGGTGAATTCCTCCTGACAGAGCTGGTGTATCTAAGTCAGGTTTGTACGCCTCCTTGCTCACAAATGCTTTTTCAGTTCTGCCCACAAATTTTCTATAGCATTGAGGTCAGGGCTTTGTGATGGCCACTCCAATACCTTGACTTTAATGTCCTGAAGCCATTTTGCCAAAACTTTGGATGTATGCTTGGGGTCATTGTCCATTTAGAAGACCCATTTGCGACCAAGCTTTAACTTCCTGACTGTCTTGAGATGTTGCTTCAATATATCCACATAATTTTCCCACCTCATGATGCCATCTGTTTTGTGAAGTGCACCAGTCCCTCCTGCAGCAAAGCACCCCCACAACATGACGCTGCCACCCCCGTGTTTCACGGTTGGGATGGTGTTCTTCGGTTTGCAAGCCTCCCCCTTTTTCATCCAAACGTAACGATGGTCATTATGGCCAAACAGTTCTATCAGACCAGAAGACATTTCTCCAAAAGTATGATCTTTGTCCCCATGTGCAGTTGCAAACGGATTTGGAGCAGTGGCTTCTTCCTTGCTGAGTGGCCTTTCAGGTTATATCGATATAGGACTCGTTTTACTGTGGACATAGATACTTTTGTACCGGTTTCCTACAGCATCTTCACAAGGTCCTTTGCTGTTGTTCTGGGATTGATTTGCACTTTTTGCACCAAAGTACATTCATCTCTAGGAGACAGAACGTGTCTCCTTCCTGAGCGGTATGATGGCTGCGTGGTCCCATGGTGTTTATACTTGCTTACTATTGTTTGTACAGATGAACGTGGTACCTTCAGGCATTTGGAAAATGCTCCCAAGGATGAACCAGACTTGTGGCGGTCTACAATTTATTTTCTGAGGTCTTGGCTGATTTCTTTTGATTTTCCCATGATGTCAAGCAAAGAGGCACTGAGTTTGAAGGTAGGCCTTGAAATACATCCACAGGTACACCTCCAATTGACACAAATTGTGTCAATTAGCCTATCAGAAGCACAGTCAACTTCTGTATGTAATCTTCTGACCCAGTGGAATTGTGATACAGTGAAATAATCTGTATGTAAACAATTGCTGGAAAAATTACTTATGTCATGCACAAATTAGATGTCCTAACAGACTTGCCAAAACTATAGTTTGTTAACAAGAATTGTGTGGAGTGGTTTAAAAACAAGTTTTAATGACTCCAACCTAAGTGTATGTAAACTATCGACTTCAACTGTATGTGAGAATGCTATTCATTGACTACAGCTCAGCGTTCAACACCATAGTGCCCTCAAAGCTCATTAATAAGCTAAGTACCATGTGACTAAACACTTCCCTCTGCAACTGGATCCTGGACTTCCTGGCGGGCTGCCCCCAGGTGGTAAGAGTAGGTAACAACACATCCGCCGCGCTGATCCTCAACACAGGGGCCCCTCAGGGGTGCATGCTCAGCCCCCTCCTGTACTCCCTATTCACTCATGACTGCACGGCCAGGCACGACTCCAACACCATCATTAAATTTGCCGATGACACAACAGTGGTAGGCCTGATCAGCGACTACAACGAGACAGCCTATAGGGAGGAGGTCAGAGACCTGGCCGTGTGGTGCCAGGACAACAACCTCTCCCTCAACGTGATCAAGACAAAGGAGATGATTGTGGACTACAGGAAAAAGAGGACCGAGCATGTCCCAATTCTCATTGACGGGGCTGCAGTGGTGCAGGTTGAGAGCTTCAAGTTCCTTGGTGTCCACAACACCAACAAACTAACATGGTCCAAGCACACCATGACAGTCATGAAGCGGGCACGACAAAACCTATTCCCCTTCAAGAGACGGAAAGATTTGGCATGGGTCCTCAGATCCTCAAAAGGTTCTACAGCTGCACTATTGAGAGCATCCTGACTGGTTGCATCACTGCCTGGTATGGCAACTGCTCGGCCTCCGACTGCAAGGCATTACAGAGGGTAGTGCGAACGGCCCACTTAATCACTGGGGCCAAGCTTCCTGCCATCCAGGACCTCTATACCAGGCGGTGTAAGAGGAATGCCCTGAAAATTGTCAGACTCCAGACACCCTAGTCATAGACTCTTCTCTCTGCTACCGTACCGAAGCGCCAAGTCTAGGTCCAAGAGGCTTCTAAACAGCTTCTACCCCGAAGCCATAAGACTCCTGAACATCTAGTCAAATGGCTACCCAGACTATTCACAGACTATGCCCCCCCCCCCCCCCTCCCCTCTCCACACCACTGCCGCTCTCTGTTATCTATGCATAGTCACTTTGATATACTCTATCTACTTGTACATACTACCTCAACTAACCGGTACCCGTGCACATTGACTCTGTTCCGGCACCCCTCTTTAAATAGTTGTTACTTTTATCTCTTATTCTTATCTGTATTTTTTAAACTGCACTGTCAGTTAGGGGCTCGTAAGTAAGCATCTCACTGTAAGGTTGTTGTATCACCTGTTGTATTCGGCGCATTTGAGTAATAAAATGTGATTTGAAGAAGGATCAAGGGTTAGGCTAGGTTGAAGATAACCCCAATCTGAAACTGCCCCCTCACTCTCCACATCAGCCTGTGTTTTTATGTCACATCCTGTCTATTGTACAACTATGATACAGGCTCTCTAAGCTGTGGGAACGGCGGGGTGACGTTTGTGTTTGCTTTGTTCCGTTAATAGTGGGTGAGAGAAATAACCCTCCTTACATTGCTGGTCGTAGCAGAAGACACACACACACACACACACACACACACACACACACACACACACACACACACACACACACACACACACACACACACACACACACACACACACACACACACACACACACACACACACACACACACACACACACACACACACACACACACACACACACACACACACACACACACACACACACCATCAAAGGAGCCTTCTGTCAAAAGACAGTGGTGTCTCTGTGTCTGTCTCCTCATCACTCTCCTCTAGTGATGCATGCAGTGGGCCCTACAAGTCTTTAAAACATTCACTCTCTCTTCTCTCCATCCTCCCTTCATTTTCTCTCTCTCTGTCACTCCTACTCTCTCTCTCTTGCGGCCGTGTTTGTTTGTATGCTGGATTTTGTTTGTTCATTGTTTCCAGATGGTAGACGGCAGACTTATTTTGTGTGGCTTTCAAGTTTCCCAGAGAGCTTTTTACTGCCTTGGCTCAAGCACTTATCCTGTTTCGTCTAGCCGGGCTTTATGATGGCCCTTTGACTCAGCAACTGGAAACAACTGTCAGTACAAGTCTGTGGAGGGGAGAGGAGAGGAGGAGGAAAGTCTGTCTTTCTGACACTGTACTAGGAACATCTCCATCTGGTTCCGAAGTGATGGAATGGAATAGAATAGATTTGACTACAATTACAGGCCTACACTAAAAACAAACTAGCGGGTGAGACTAATTTGAGACTTTTGATCGTAAGACAGGACAAGTAGACAACTGATGAGTCTGGCAATATTTTCCCAAGGACCTATCTGATCTAGTCTGGGCATCATTAGTCAAGTCGCACGTCATTTATTTACAGGCACCCAGGAGGGTAGCTCTTTGTCCAAGTTAAACATGTTGGAGGACCCGCGGTTGTATTTACTCATAGGATGCGGTTTTACAACCAACCCAGAGCATTAGTCAAAGCTCTCAGCTACATAAAAAAGCCCCCCCTCTCAAACTTGACAGGACAGTTTCTCCCTGGCCCTCCCTTGGCTGAATGAGTGATTACCCCTGGCATTCCCCCAAAAATATTTTACCTTTATTTAACTAGGCAAGACAGTTAAGAACAAATGATTATTTACAATAATGGCCTACCCTGGGCCAATTGTGTGCCGCCCTATGGGACTCCCAATCACAGCCAGTTGTGATACAGCATGGAATCGAACCAGTGCAGTCACACCTCTAGCACTGAGATGCAGTGCCTTAGACCGCTGCGCCACTCGGGAGCCCCCAACCAACCTTTTCCCATTTCTACTAGTGATTTCACCCAGGGCCAACCGTGGCTCCACCATCTCTCAACCGGCTTACACCATAATTGTATTTTATTTAAATTGATTTAAACAAGGAAATCCCATTAGAGACCAATGCCTTTTTTTACTGCACACAAACATACACATTCACAATATTTACATTTCCAACGCAATAAAACATGGAATTTAAGAAAAGTAACTTACAAAACATGATCATGAAAAACAAACACATTCTTCAGTAAAAAAATTTATCAACCAGCCATCTGAACTGCCCTAGCGGGCAAAACATCCAACTTTAGAGTTCTGGCGATCACTCCACAAATAAGCTGCAAAAAAACTAAACGCAGATCTAACTAACTCAGTTGATAGCAAAAGGATCTCCAGAGTTAACCATCCCTGTGACCGGGTCTGGTGACTCGTATATCTGTAATTTAACAAGAAGCACTGGAAGTTGACAGAGTTGAGGATCTGCATCGATTTCTCAAATGCCTGAAAAGTTGCCAATCCGCTACGCAGTTTTTCTAGCCTAGGCCCAGGCCTGATTTCACATCATCGAACACGCACCCAAGGCATTTAAAGGGTGCGTGTTTGTCAGCAAAAGAGATTAAAAATAGATTAAAACAGTTCTAGAGCTAATTCAGGGTCATGCATGCAGCTGGTAGAGGAAAAGTCAGAGTAATAAATATCATGAAGAAAAGCTTGTGGAGATTTAAAAACAAATCTGAAATATGTAACTTTTTGGACGACCGGCGCAAACTCACGTAACAATGTGAATTAAAGTAGCGGTAGATCTTTTCTATGTGCGCTATTTCTATGCTTCCCTCTTCATTTTTGTTTTCGTGTCTTTTACTTTCGGTTTTGTACACCAGCTTCAAACATCTGAAAATACAACATTTTTGGTTATTGATGATATATACAATTATTCTCTACACTAAAATTGCATGTTTTGTTACAAACTGAAATTAGGCTATCAGAACTATTAGAATTTTAGCAACCAGGAAATGGTGGAGCGATTTCTCCATATTGCAACTGTAATTACTCTTCATAATATATATATATATATTTTTTATATTTTTTATTTCACCTTTATTTAACCAGGTAGGAGAGTTGAGAACAAGTTCTCATTTACAACTGCGACATGGCCAAGATAAAGCAAAACGGTATGACAAAAACAACAACACGGAGTTACACAACAACAAACGTACCCGTCAATAACGCAATAGAAAAAATAATGAAAAATCTATGTACAGTGTGTGCAAATGTAGAAGAGTAGGGAGGTAGGCAATAAATAGGCCATAGAGGCGAAATAATTACAATTTAGCATTAACACTGGAGAGATGGATGTGCAGATGATTATGTGCAAGTAGAGATACTGGGGTGCAAAAGAGCAAGAGGGTAAGTAATAATATAGGGATGAGGTAGTGTGCTATTTACAGATTGGCTGTGTACAGGTACAGTGATCGGTAAGCTGCTCTGACAGCTGATGCTTAAATATAAGACTACAGCATCAGTGATTTTTGCAATTCGTTCCAGTCATTGGCAGCAGAGAACTAGAAAGAAAGGTGGCCAAAGGAAGTGTTGGCTTTGGGGATGACCAGTGAAATATACCTGCTGGAGAACGTGCTACGGGTGGGTGTTGCTATGGTGACTAGTGACTAGTGAGCTGAGACAAGGTGGGGCTTTACCTAGCAAAGACTTATAGATGACCTGGAGCCAGTGGGTTTGGTGACGAATATGTAGTGAGGGCCAGCCAACGAGAGCATACAGGTCGCAGTGGTGGGTAGTATATGGGGCTTTGGTGACAAAACTGATGGCACTGTGATAGACTACATCCAGTTTGCTGAGTAGAGTGTTGGGGGCTATTTTGTAAATGACATCGCCGAAGTCAAGGATCGGTAGGATAGTCAGATTTACGGGAGTATGTTTGGCAGCATGAGTGAAGGAGGCTTTGTTGCGAAATAGGAAGCCAATTCTAGATTGAATTTTGGATTGGAGATGCTTAATGTGAGTCTGGAAGGAGAGTTTACAGTCAAACCAGACATCTAGGCACTTGTAGTTGTTCACATATTCTAGGTCAGAACCGTCCAGAGTAGGGATGCTAGTCGGGCGGGTTGGCGGTGTGTCCTAAAGCAGTGAATAAAATACACTTTGGGAGGAGGCTTCTAATGTTAACATGCATGAAACCAAGGCTTTTACGGTTACAGAAGTCAACAAATGAGAGCGCCTGGGGAATGTGAGTGATGTTGGGGTTTGCAGGGCCTGGGTTAGCCTGTACATCATCAGAGTATCAGAGGAGGAGTTGGATAAGAGTACGACTAAAAGCTATAAGAACTGGTCGTCTAGTGCATTCGGAACAGAGAGTAAAAGGAGCAGATTTCTGGGCGCGGAAGAATAGATTCAAGGCATAATGTACAGACAAGGGTATGGTAGGATGTGAGTACAGTGGAGGTAAACCTAGGCATTGAGTGACGATGAGAGAGGTTTTGTCACTAGAAGCACCATTTAAGCCAGTTGAGGTCTCCACATGTGTGGGGGTTGTGGGGGGTGGAACAAAAGGGCTAGCTAAGGCATATTGAGCAGGGCTGGAGGCTCTACAGTGAAATAAAACAAAAATCACTAACCAAAACAGCAATAGGCAAGGCATATTGACACTAGGGAGAGGCATGTGTAGCCGAGTGATCATATGGTCCAGTGAGTAGCTAAGCGAGTTGGAGACACAGGGATTCAGACAGTTAGCAGGCCGGGGCTAGCAGGCTAGCATATGGTCCTCAGGGGGACGTCACAACCGAAGAGCCTGTTGAAACCCCCTTGGACGGTTACGTCGGCAGACTATTCGTGATGGATCGCTGGGGCTTCGTGTCGGCAGCAAAGAGTCCAGGCCAAAAGGCAAAAGAGGTATTGAAACTCAGGAATTGTCTGATCTCTTCGGCTAGCCGGGCGATGGGCCTAGCTCCTGGCTAACTGGTGCTTGCTTCAGGACAGAGACGTCAGCCAGGAGTAGCCACTCGGATAGCAGCTAGCTGCGATGATCCGGTGTAAAGGTTCAGAGCTTGCGGTAGGAATCTGGAGACGTGGTAGAGAAAAAGCAGTCTGATATGCTCTGGGTTGATATCGCGCTGTGCAGACTGGTAGGAATTGACCGGGCTGAGGCTTGCTGATGTCCGAGTTAACGTTGATGACCACTAGCTGTGGCTAAATGACTACTAGCTAGTAGCTAGTTAGCTGGCTAGCTTCTGAAGGGGGTTCCGGTTCTAAAGTATATAAAAATAGCAGATTCGTACCACATTGGGTGAGGCGGGTTGCAGGAGAGTATGTTCAGTCCGTAGATGGAAATTGAAATAAAAAATATAAAAAATATATACTAAGAAAATTATATATACACGGAACGGGACAAGACAAACAAAACAGACGCCCGACTGCTACGCCATCTTGGAAAGAAAAGAGTATCAGTGTTAATGTGTTTGGTATCTAATACATGCAACAGGACAATGATCACTGAGATCATTAGCAAAGAAACCACTGGACAATTTTGCTTTGAACATTGAAAAACTTGTAACCCAACTTTTGAGAAAATGTCCCTTGAATGTTTTGGTACACCTACTGGAGAGCTCTTCTTTGTCTACACCTATTCAGCACACACTCTGAAGCCTTAGCCCCACCCATCTCTTTAGGATTCACATGTGAGGCCATGTGCTAGACAGAGTTAATAAGGTAGTGTAGTAAACAACCAAAATGTCAAGACTGAAAGTGGTGAAAGTAGTAGCCTACAATAAAATACACATTATCTAGTCCTTGTCCTTTAGCCTAATCAGACTTTGGTGCAGGTCAAGTTGTCCGTCTCTGGTAAACACACACTATATAAAAAAAAATCGAAGTTAATTTGTCACATGCACAAGATACAGAAGCTGTAAAAGGTACAGTGAAATGGTTACTTGCATATTTGCATAGTAGCAATATCATAAATAGAAAGTGTCCAGTTCAAAATATTTAAAAATTATTAGATGATGCTTACCCAGACACATTTGTCTATATTGATAGGTCATGTGAAAGAAATGCTATAACCACCCCCCAGTCACATCTAGGTAAGTGGATGTGTCACTATTGTCTAGACATGTTCACATATTCATAAAATACAATAGATGTCCATTATCAACCCCAGACACACCTGGCTAAACTGGCAAAGTGGAGTCTTTTGTTTAGACAAGTAGCTAGCTAGCTAAATAATGACCCATAATCCCAACCCATGCAGTACAAACAGAATGTCATAACTAGCCACCACGCATTAAATAATGTATATGAATCTTCAGGTAAACTATATGGTCAAAAGTAAGACACTTGTAATTAGTGGATTCGGCTATTTCAGCCACAACTGTTGCTGACAGGTGTATAAAATTGACCACACAGCCATGCGATCTCCATAGACAAATATTTCCAGTAGAATGGCCCGTACTGAAGAGCTCAGTGACTTTCAATGTGACACCATCATAGGATGTCACCTTTTCAACAAGTTAGTTTGTCAAATTTCTGCCCTGCTATAGCTGCCCTGGTCAACTGTAAGTGCTCTTAATGTGAAGTGGAAACGTCTAGGACAAAAACGTCTCAGCCGCGAAGTGGTAGGTCATCACGCTTCACCATCTGGCAGTCGAACGGACAAATCTAGGTTTGGCCAGGAGAACGCCTCTTGCTCGAATGTATAGTGCCAACTGTAAAGTTTGGTGGAGGAGGATTAATGGTCTGGGGCTGTTTTTCATTGTTCCAGTGAAGGGAAGCATACAATAACATTCTAGATGATTCTGTTCTTCCAACATTGTGGCAACAGTTTGGGGAAAGCCCTTTCCTGTTTCAGCATGAAATGTCCCCCGTGCACAAAGTGAGGTACATAGAGAGATGGTTTGTCAAGATCGGTGTGGAAGAAGTTGACTGGCCTGCACAGAGCTCTAAACTCAACCCCATCGAACACCTTTGGGATGAGTTGGAACGCCGACTGCGAGCCAGGCCTAATTGCACAACATCAGTGCTTGACCGCACTAATGCTCTTGTTACTTTAAATCCCTGCAGCAATGTTCCAAAATCTAGTGGAAAGCCGTCACAGAAGAGTAGAGGCTGTTATAAGAGCAAAGGGGGGACCAACTCCATATTAATGTCTATGATTTTGGAATGAGATGTTCGACGAGCAGGTGTCCACATACTAGCTAAAGCTAACCAACAGGTTAAAATCTTAGCTAGATAAATGGCTTTCTGAGATCCAAATAATATTACTACACAGATCATACACGTAACGTTAGCTAGCGACCCAGAAAGCTCAAATTCAGCAGTAGCAACAGTTCTCCATGGCTATCATTATATCTTTCAAATAAGCTGTGGTAGCAATTATTATCTACACATACTAAGCAGATCATGTTACAGACAGAAGCATGCCACATGACAGACTAATCCAAACTCATCTCTCAGCATGTCCAGCCAATCATGGTTAGAGGGAGGGTTCCTGGCTTTTTCTGTGGCTAAACCAACAAGGCTGTGTGCACATATATACACTACCGTTCAACGTTTGGGGTCACTTAGCAATGTCCTGGTTTTTGAAAGAAAAGCATGTTTTTGTCTATTAAAATGACATAAAATTTATCAGAAATACAGTGTAGACATTGTTAATGTAAATGAATATTGTAGCTGGAAACTGTGATTTTAAATGGAATATCTACATAGGCGTACAGAGGCCCATTATAGATAACCATCACTCCTGTGTTCCAATGGCACATTGTGTTAGCTTATCCAAGTTTATAATTTTAAAAGGCTAATTGATCATTAGAAAATACTTTTGATATTATGTTAGCACATCTGAAAACTGTTGTCCTGCTTAAAGAAGAAATAAAACTGGCCTTCTTTAGACTAGTTGCGTATCTGAAGCGTCAGTATTTGTGGGTTCGATTATAGGCTCAAAATGGCCAGAAACAAAGAACTTTCTCCTGAAACTCGCCAGTCTATTCTTTTTCTGAGAAATGAAGGCATTTCCATGCGAGAAATTGCCAAGAAAATGAAGATCTCGTATAGCGCTGTGTACTACTTCCTTCACAGAACAGCGCAAACTGGCTCTAACAAGAGTAGAAAGAGGAGTGGGATGCCCTGGTGCACAACTGAGCAAGAGGACAAGTACATTAGAGTGTCTAGTTTGAGAAACAGACGCTTCACAAGTTCGCAACTGGCAGCTTCATGGGCTAGGGGGCAGTATTCTGAATTTCCGCCTGACTGATGTGCCCAAATTAAATTGCCTGTTACTCAGGCCCAGAAGCTAGGATTTGCATATAATTTGTAGAATTTGATAGAAAACACTTTGATATGGCAGGCAAAAACCCGAGGAAAGTCACAAGCCTTTCCAATGCAAGTCTATGGGTCTATATATAAAAATACCTCCCAGAATGCAGTTCCTATGGCTTCCACTAGATGTCAACAGACTTTATACAGGGTTTCAGGCTTGTTTCTTGAAAAACGAACAAGTAATAGTAGTCTTTCCAAAGGGAGCTCAACAAGAAAAGAAATAATTTGGCGCGTGTGAATGAGGGCGTGCTCTTCGTTATTTTCCTTTCCTATTGAACACTGTTCTTTCCGTCTGAAATATTATCATTTACATATTAGGGTACCTGAGGATTGAATAGAAACATTGTTTGACTTGTTCGGACGAAGTTTACCGGTAGCTTTTTGGATTCCTTTGTGTGCTTGTTGAAGGAGTGGATTACTGAAATCAATGGTGCCAACTAAACAGACGTTTTTGGATATAAAGAAGAACTTTATCGAACAAAACGAACATTCATTGTGTAGCTGGGACCCTTGTGATTGCAAACAAAGGAAGATTTTCAAAAGTAAGTGATTTATTTTATCGCTATTTGTGATTTTGTGTTGCCTGTGCTTGTTGAGAAATATGTTGATGTGGGGCGCTGTCCTCAGGTAATTGCATGGTATGCTTTCGCCGTAAAGCCTTTTTGAAATCTGACAACCTAGTTAGATTGACAAGAAGATACGCTTTTAAATGATATAAGACACTTGTATGTTCATGATTGTTTAATATTACGAATATTTATTTGAATTTGGCGCCCTGCAATTTCTCCGGATGTGATCCCGCTAGCGGAACACCTATCCCAAAGAGGATTTATTTTAAATTGTACCCGCAAAACATCAGTCTCAACGTCAAGAGTGAAGAGGTGTCTGCCACCTCTGAAAAACCCCAAACACCCAGTGATTTTTCCCTCTCTGTGGGGAGTTGGTACAGCCTATCCCGACTCCCCGTGAACCCTGCTTACCTCCTCCAGAGCGATATTCGGGGAATCCTGGTACCTGCCGGAGTTTTCTTTCTCAGTGCTCGCTTATTTTTGAGACCAATCGAAGATAGCGTATATAATTACGCTAATGTCGGGAAGGGTGCTATCCTGAGCTACTGCAGTTTGGGAACAACAATCTGTCATTTAGAGGAATACATGGCAGAGGTGAGAAAGGTATTTTAGTCTCCAGTATCTGGGAGAAAGGTGGCCAGCAAACTGCTTGACTTACGTCAACTCCCGTAGTGTGGCTGACTACGCGGTGAACTTTCGCACGTTGGCTGCCGAGAATGCCTGGAATCCGGAGTCTCTCTTCCATACCTTTCTGCACGGATTATCTAAGGAGGTTAAGGATGAGCTAGCTGCTCGGGAACTGCCGGTGGACCTCGACTCTCTTATCGCCTAAACCATTAAAATTGATGGATGCCTAAGGGAACGCAAGAGTGAGAGGAGGTCTGGTCTCGGGCACATCGTGCACCTGATATGGTGCATTCACCTCCTATGGAATCCGGAAGTTTCCAAAGGCAGCTCTTCCAAGAGGAATCGAAGCCACCCGAGCTCTCTCGTGAATCTATGACGGGTTAGTTGGATACTCCTGAGCCTATGCAGTTGTGAAGAACTAGGCTATCAGTTTGGGAGCGCTCACGGAGGAAGAATAATAACTGTTGTCTGTACTGTGGAGCGGCAGGACATTTTATAGCTACCTGCCCTATTAGGAAACCCTTGTCTCTAGTACTGGTACCCACTATAGTGAGTCAGACTGGGTGTTCCCTAATTCCCATCACCCGCACACCCCTTTTTGCTCTTGTGCTGCTGGGAGACCAATCTATGTCTCTCCGAGTACTCATTGACTCTGGGGCTGATGAATGTCTTATGGATGCCACGATAGCTACGGAGCTTGGTATTCCCACTCAGCCTCTCTCCGTGCCCATGGATGCTAGGGCACTGGACGACCGCTCTATAGGGGAAGTCACCAATAGTACTGTGCCCGTTCAATTACGTGTTTCTGGTAACCACAGTGAGACAATACAGCTCCTCCTTATTGCATCTCCCCATGTTTCGGTTGTTTTGGGATTTTCCTGGCTTCAAAAGCACAATCCTGTGATTGACTGGACCACAAGCTCCATCCTGGGTTGGAGCCCATTTTTCATTCCACTGCCTTCAAGCAGCACAGCCTTCCTGACGTCATCTTCCTCAAGATGTTAGCAAGACTGTGGATGTCTCTGCTATCCCCACAGAATACCATGACCTCTTGGAAATGTTCCTTAAGGCACGTGCTACTTCCCTCCCCCCGCACCGTCCTTATGATTGTGCCATTGATCTTCTCCCAGGCACTACACCACCTCAGGGTTGATTAAACTATCTGTCTGGACCAGAGACCAAAGCTATGGAAGAGTACATAGAGGAGTCTTTGGCCACTGGGGCCGTCCGTCCGTCTGCATCTCCTGCCGGCGCAGGATATTTCTTTGTGGAGAAGAAGGACAAGACACTGCATTCGTGAATTGACTACCGGGGACTTACTGTCAAGAATCGTTACCCCCTACCTCTCCTCTCGGCGTTTGAACCTCTCCAGGGGGCCACCATATTTTCGAAGTTGGACCTTCTAAATGCCTACCACCTGGTTTGGATACGCGAAGGGGATGAGTGGAAGACAGCCTTCAACACAGCCAGTGAACATTATGAGTACCAGGTCATGCCATTTGGACTCACCAACAACCCTGCTGTTTTCCAGGCTTTGGTCAATGATGTGCTTCGGGAAATGCTAAACCGGTTTGTGTTTGTGTACCTTGATGACATCCTGTTTTTTTCCCCAATCTGCACAAGAACATGTACTCCATGTCACAAGAACATGTACTCCATGTCACTTCAGCGCCTCCTGGAGAACCAACTGTTCGTGAAAGCCGAGAAGTGTGAGTTCCACCTTTCTGGGATTTGTCATTGCTGAGGACAATGTTCAGATGGATCTTGGAAAGGTGAAAGCAGTGGTGGATTGGCCTCAACCTATGTCCAGGGAGCGGTTGCAATGGTTTCTTGGTTTTTTGCAAACTTCTACCACCGTTTCATTTGGGACTACAGCACCCTGGTGGCCCTCCTCTCGGCACTCACCTCTCCCAAGGTACCATACAAATGGTCTCCAGCTGTCGACAAAGCCTTTGTGGACGTGAAGCATTGGTTCACAACAGCACCCATCCTCATCCATCCGGACCCCTCGCATCAATTTGTGGTGGAAGTGGATGCTACGGATGTTGGAGTGGGGGCCATCCCGTCCCAGCGATCTCCCCAGGACCAGAAGCTTCATCCCTGTGCCTTTCTGTCCCATCGTCCCAATACTGCTCAAAGGAACTACGATTTTGGCAACCGAGAACTCCTGGCGGTGAAGATGCCGTTGGAAGAGTGGAGGCACTGGCTGGAAGGAGGAGAAAAGCCATTCCTGGTCTGGACGTATTTAAGCGCCTCAACTCCAGGCAGGCCCGGTGGGCCCCCCTGTTCACCAGATTAACTTCACCATATCCTACCGCCCAGGGTCAATAAATGTGAAGCCTGACGCCCTCTCCCACCTATACAGTTCCTCTGCCACACCCTCGACCTCTGAAACCATTCTCCCTACCTCATGCCTTGCTGCCACTGTGGATTGGGGTATTGAGAACCTGGTCTGTGCGGCACAACGCTTCCAGCCTGGACCTGAAGGGGGCCCAGCTAACCGGCTGTTTGTCCCTAATCTAGTCTGGTCCCGGGTCCTGGAATGGGTTCATTCCTCCAGGCTCACCTGTCATCCAGGATTCCGTCGTACACTAGCCTGTCTTCGACAGCATTTCTGGTGGCCCACAATGGTCCCAGACGGCTCACCACATGCACTGTGCACACTCAAAACAAGACTCCACGGCAAGCTCCTTCTGGCCTCCTGCAGCCACTACCGGTTCCTCATCGTCACTGGGCTCCCTCCGTCTGATGGCCGCCCATTTCATCCCGCTCCCCAAACTACCTTCTGCCAAGGAGACGGCCCTGCTTATGGTGCAGAATGTCTTCCGGATCCATGGACTCCTGGTAGACATGGTCTCCGATCGGGGTTCTCGTCTCAGTTCTGGAAGGCATTCTGCACCCTTAATGGATCGTCGGCCAGCCTGTCTTCTGGGTTCTATCCCCAAACTAACGGTCAGTCGGAGCGAGGTAACCAAGACCTGGAGACCACCTTAAGGTGCCTGGTCTCAACCAACCCCACTACCTGGAGCCGTCAACTGGTCTGGGTGGATTATGCCTGGAACACTCTTCCCAGTTCTGCCACGGAACTCTCCCGTTTTGAGTGCTCCATGGGGTATCAGCCTCCACTCTTCCCTGAACAAGAGCAGGAGGTCAGCGTTCCCTCGGCCCAGATGTTTGTCTGCCGCTGTCGACGTACCTGGAGAAGAGCCAGGGCGGCTATTCTCAAGACCAACTCCAGTTATTGTCGACAAGCGGACCTTCGCCGGACCTCAGCTTCCCACTACCGCAGAGGGTATGGCTGTCCACACGGACCTGCCCCTTCGGGTAGAGTCCCGCAAGCTGTCCCGCCATTTTATTGGTCCTGTTCCCATCTCCAGAGTCCTGAGTTCCACTGCTGTCCGTCTCTTGTTACCCCGTACCCTCCATATTCACCCTACGCTCCATGTGTCTAGAATTAAACCTGTGTCTCACAGTTCTTTGTCTTCTGTCCCCAGGCCCACTCCCCCTCCCTGTGTTATTGATGGCCATCCGGCATACACAGTGAGACGTCTCCTGGGTGTTTGACCACGGAGCAGGGGTTTCCAGTACCTGGTTTTCTGGGAGGGTTACGTCCCCGAGGAGAGGTGCTGGGTTCCAGCTAGAGACATCCTGGATCCAGCCCTCATCGCCGACTTCCACCGCCGACTCCCCAGTCAACCAGGTATGCGCCCAGGTAGGACACCAGGTGGCGCCCCGGGAGGGGGTACTGTCACACCCTGATCTGTTTCACCTGTCCTCGTTATTGTCTCCACCCCCTCCAGGTGTCGCTTGTTTTCCTCAGTGTATTTGTTTCCTGTATTTCCTGTCTCTCTGGGCCAGTTCGTCTTGTATGTCCAAGCCTACCAGCGGTTTTTCCGTTTTCCTGCCTTGCCTTTTTCTACTTTTGCTAGTCCTCCCGGTTCTGACCCTTGCTTGTTTTCTGGAATCCATGCCCGCCTGCCTGCCCATTCTGCCTGCCCTGACTTCGAGCCTGCCTGCCCTTCGGTAGCTCCTGAACTATGAACTGGTTTTGACCTTTTGCCTGTCCACGACCATTCGCTTGCCTACTCCCTTTGGATTTATTAAACATCTTAAACTCCAACCATCTGCCTCCTGTGTCTGCATCTGGGTCTCGCCTTGTGTCATACTGCTAATGTATTTACGGTTTTCAATGCTAAGGTGTTGGAGTAGCTAATGCCTGGAGGAATGTCCATTAATGACACAATTGACACCCAAGGTCATACTACGACTCTGATTCAGAACTCGTTGGAAGTATTCTGCTGTAACTTTACTCTCTTAGTATTCTAACAAACTCCCAGTTCATTAATAACAATATACAGTATGTGTTTTGGGTAGCTGAATCTAAAATAGGCCTACTGGAAAGAAAATTCAGAGTTTTTTTTGTTGACAAATCATGATTTAGTGCATCAGCAACCCTAGATTACCTGGCAAGCTAGTCAGTAGTATATTTAAGCAATAAGGCACGAGGGGGTGTGGTGTATGGCCAATATACCACAACCCCCAAGGTGTCTTATTGCTATTTTAAACTAGTTATCAATGTAATTAGAGCAGTAAAAATACATGTTTTGTCATAACTGTGGTATACGGTCTGATATACCACGGCTGTTAGCCAATTAGCATTCAGGGCTCGAACCACCAACTTTATAATTGGTTTTTACTTATTTTATCATACTTTACATGAGGACATTTGATACATAACTGTGCTATCTCTCTTCATACATTTGTATGACGTTTCCACAAGATTCTATGCAGAATTCAAAGAGAATTTGCACCGAAGCAAAGAAACAGTGATATTGATCAGCACTAATGTATCTCCTGGTATTTGTGGTTCCTATTTGGAACAAAATCCTGAAGTATCTGCAGTACTCCAGGAACAGAGTTGCCTACCCCTGGGCTATACTATGACCATTGATATATCTTTACTCAGTAGAGAAATATGGAGTTGTCCAGAGTATTTATTGGAAAAGTAGCTGGCTAACCCACATATGCTGTGTTGCGAAGAGCCCCCCCCCAGGTCCAGTGTGTGTTGGTGTAGTGACCTGAGAGCACTGACCCATACAGCCGTCAGAGAAAACGCACACAGCATATGTTTTACTATCCTTGTGGGGACATAAAATGTATTTCCTTTCAAAATCCTATTAGGAGATTTCTGGTATGGCTTACATGAGGTAGTCATGTGAAGGTGATCCGTTTTGACATTCCCTTTCATTTAAAAAAAGGAATGCCTCTGAAATAGGAAAGAACACGACTCTAAAGTCAAGAAATAAATGAAATGTTATGTTAGCAACTGCATGTTTTGGCAAATACTAGATCGAGAAATGGAGACAAACACAGTGAAACAACGCTACCATTGAGCAAGTAGCTGACAACTCGACTAAAGTGAGTTTAGAGATGCTACTAACAGAAATTCGCACTGGCAATGAGAAACTGTCCAAGCAGATGAAGAAATGAAGCCAAAAAAACCTAAACTGATATGACTGAACTGAGCAAACACGTGGAGGAGGACAAAACCGGGTTAATCCAAGAGAAAATTGCACGAGAAAAGCCCCAGAAAACTGTCGATGGACAAAATGACATCAATACGGTGCCTACTGGAAGGTTAAACGGGATGGAGGACTTCAGTCGCCGTTCAAATCTTCATTTTGTGAATTTCCCTGAAAGCTGTGGAACAGCCGGAACGTAGGAATTCCTGGAAAAGGTAATACCACAATTACTGGGCCAGGAGAACTTCACACGGTCTCCCACAATTGAACGAGCACTTCGAATATGCGGCCCAAGAGGGTACACGAGCAGAAAATGAAGGTGCGTCATCGCAAAGTTCCTTAACTCTAGGCACAAAGATAAAGTTCTACGACTGGCCATCCAAGAGTGGGTGTCTGACCTTTGATGTACGAGGGCCATCGGATGTACATGAATGCCATCATGAGCAGAGACCTCTACATGAAACACAAAGAATTCGACCACATAAAGAAAAAGCTATGGGGAAAAATGAATCTTGTTTTCTTTGGTTTACCTCGCACAACTACTGGTCAAATGGAAGAAAATAAAAATCACACTGAAATCAGGAAAATAAGCTACCCGATTCCTGGATAACCTGGACAAGGAGAACGGTGGAAATGCCAATGAATTAAACATATAGACTACAGGACAGCCTCAGCAGATTATGTACGACAGACGGGGTACTGGACTATTGAACTTTATAGGCTACTGAAATGAGGTGGATGATGGACTATTACACCCCACCACATCAAAGACACAAAAATGTGTTGCCTTCACTCACACGCCTATTAAATAGACAATCACAGCACCCTTCAGCCAATCTGTCTAAATGAATTACACTGTAATGACTATTGGCTATGCAGCCTAAATGACAACCCATTAATTGGCAGGCTATAGCCATGATCTATTTGTTTAAGTAACAATCTGACAAGTGAACAAGACAACATGATGATTACTATGATCTCTTCAATTCTGCTTCAATGCTCCCCAGTCGATAGGCTATAAAGGCCTGAGTGGGTGGGAACAATTTAAATGGCCAAATGTGAAAAAAGACTAGGAGAGATCAAATGTCATACAGCCTAAGATGCTGAAAATGTAAGCACACAGCCATTTTATTTCCTTTGCTTTCTCTCTCCCTTCCATGTTAGTTTTTTTATTTGCCTGAATTGTGTCTTCGATTTGGGCAACATGATATCATTGTGTCGTTTATTCTTTTCTTTTTACAATGATTCATGTTAATGAATTTGTTGAATTAATATTTGATTGGAACATGGGCAACTACTGAGTTTATAAAAGAGAGAACCAAGCAGTCTGTGTGTGAAGGCCACAATTATGCACCTTTCAATCCTTACTACCAGCTGTTTTTTGGACAATTATATCGGAATTAATGCATTACCTGAATCCCGAGGTGGAATGTACATTACATTTACATTTAAGTCATTTAGCAGACGCTCTTATCCAGAGCGACTTACAAATTGGACAAGAAATGTAGCTGGGCCAACTGAACATGAATTGGATAAACTCTGAAAAGTCAAGTGAATATGGTTGCGGCACTACAACGGTACTGTCGGCTACACCATGGGGTTATAGGCCTACATCTGTTTGAATTATATGGAGAGTTTATATGGATATACTACAATAATACCTAATGCCTTAATAATCAGAAACAATTTATTCTCAATTAACACATTGATGGCAAGTGCTTTTTATGTTGTTTATCTCTTGTTATTGATCCTGAGAGGGATAAACTATTCTTCTTTTTTTTTTTAAGCGGTAGGTCTATCATGCTGGCCAGGACAAATTATTAATGTATACTTTAGAAAGGTCCCATGTATATCTCAAAAGGTAGAACCAGCCCTAGACAGGACTCCTTAATTATAATTCACAATATTTACTTGACAAACACTAATTATACCAGCTAACTGCGCAGAGCATGGACACATAGTGTTGTCACTCACTCCGCAGTGGTTGGGAATGGGTATACTGTAGGAGCAGAACACGCAGCATCCCAGAACCATCTACTGTTGGAGATTACTCAAAAATAACAATCATAATTAAATGATTTTTTTTTATTAAGACATTTAAAAAAAACTAAAGTGTTTTTGTTGATCAGCACATGCCCGGAGCACACGTCCTGGTAATCTGTCTGGCCCCGCGGCCTTGTGAATGTTTACCTGTTTAAAGGTCTTACTCACGTCGACTATGGAGACCGTGATCACACAGTCATCCGGAACAGCTGATGTTCTCATGCATGCCTCAGTGTTGCTTGCCTCGAAGCAAGCATAGAAGTGATTTAGCTCGTCTGGTAGGCTCGTGTCACTTGTAGTCTCGTGGCTGTGCTTCCCTTTGTAGTCTGTAATAGTTTGCAAGCCCTGCCACATAATACGAGCGTTGGAGATGGTGTAGTTTGATTCAATCTTAGCCCTGTATTGGCGCGCTGCCTGTTTGATGTTTCGTCAGAGGGCATAGCAGGATTTTTTTATAAGCTTCCGGGTTAGAGTTTTAAGCTTCCCGCACCTTGAAAGTGGCAGATCTACCCTTTAGCTCAGTGCGAATGTTGCCTGTAATCCATGGCTTCTGGTTGGGGTATGTACGTACAGTCACCTGCGGGACGATGTCCTCGATGCACTGATTGATAAAGCCAGTGACTGATGTGGTGTACTCCTCAATGCCAACGGAAGAATCCCGGAACATGTTCCAGTCTGTGCTAGCAAAACAGTCCTCTAGTTTAGCATCTGCTTCATCTGACCACTTTTTTATAGACCAAGTCACTGGTGCTTCCTGCTTTAATTTTTGCTTGTAAGCAGGAATCAGGTGGATAGAATTGTGGTCAGATTTACCAAATGAACGGCGAGGGAGAGCTTTGTATGAGTCTCTGTGTGGAGTACAGGTGATCTAGAATTGTTTTCCCTTTGGTTGCGCATTTAACATGTTGATAGAAATGAGGTAAAACTAATTGAAGTTTCCCTGCATTAATGTCCCCGGTCACTAGGAGCGCCGCCTCTGGGTGAGCGGTTTCCTGTTTGCTTATTTCCTTATACAGCTGACTGAGTGCGGTCTTTGTTGGCCTCTTTCTAGAGCTCTGACCTGGAGATCACTGACTTCATTATGATTCGACCTTCTTTTTTTCAGAGTTCTCAGTCCCATTTAAGTCTACAGAAATTACTACAGACCCAAATGGATGTTTTGTAATGGCAAAAAGAAATCTGGCAAAAGAAAGTTACTTTACTAAACTGTTATTGCCCAAATGAAGATGACCCAAAGTTCATTAATGAACTTATACTAAAACTATTGCAATGTAATGGGAATATACAACACAGTCTCACATTCAATTCGCGCATATATGTACAAAATGTATTTCAGCAGATTTCGTGCGTTTTTGTGCATTTTTGGGGTGTTTTGGGGTGGTTCAATTCGTTTGAAAATACACGAATTTCTGTGCTACTTAATTCGTGCGAAAAGACACAAATTTAACCAGTAGGTGACACACAAGCCGTTGCAACAACCATGTAGACGCGATAATTTGTATTTCATTTTTGTTCTTCTTAATGGCTAATTCAACGTCATGAATATACAGAAATGTTGTCTTTGTTTAACCATGTTTTAAAATGTGTCGTTGTATGCCTATATGTACTGTTTTAGACTTGCTGAACAGAATTTTTGAGAAAAGACGCACATTTACCTGCGACTTAATTCGTGGGAAATATTGTTTTATTAATGTCAATGCTGTTTTCTGTGCTTGATTTCGCTTAATACTTTGGATACTGGTGCACTTGTAATCAGAACGCCTTTTTGTCATGTAGGCAACCATACACGATTTTCTTCATAACCCATTTCATATTTCGTGGAGCCTAAATTACACCATTTTCTTCATAATGCATGTATTACATGTTAATGTAAAATAATGAATTATGTTGGCTTACACTTATGGCCTTTCCAAGGCCTTTCCATACCTTAAGGGAACATTTTAGCACTCGCCATATGGTTAGTGAGAAACGCCACATTGCAAATGTAAGGTCCCTTACTAGACGTCCTGCAACGTTTCTAAAATTCGTGGACGCGTCGGGCCGTGCGCGGGGGAGAGATCTTTCAGGAAGTCATCAAACTAAATCTCTCGGACGTTCGGTTTCCGTTTTATAAAAATAACACATTTTGGTCATTTTTCCGCAGTCTAGGAAATTCCCACCAGAGGGAAAATAAATAATATTGCAAATGCACAAGCACATTGCAAATGCATGTGGCCTTTTCTCCTAAATGGAAAATATTTCGAAGACGTAATGGACAGTTGGCCCCGAACAAGATGGCGTCGAGGCCTCAACGCTTTTTGAGTTATGGCCATTTTTCTGGGATTAAAGGTCAAAAACGTAAAGTAGGGTGCTAATTTGACCGCTTCACGTCAAAGTACATAAGCATACGGTGTCAGGAAAAAAAGAACCAGCCATTTATCTATCGTAATTTAAGAGAAATCGTACATTGACAAATTAGTCATGTTCACAAAAAGGAGTTAAAAAATAAAAAAGTTACAGATCCAGTTGCAGTGTGTTCAGACGAACATTTTTTAAGTGGGTCTCGAAGCTCTGCCACTGCATCGCAGTGCTAGCTGCGCCACCAGAGTCTCTGGGTTCGCGCCCAGGCTCTGCCGCAGCCGGCTGCGACCGGGAGGTCCGTTGGCCTAGCGTCGTCCGGGTTAGGGAGGGTTTGGCCGGTAGGGATATCCTTGTCTCATCGCGCTCCAGCGACTCCTGTGGCGGGCCGGGGGCAGTGCGCGCTAGCCAAGGGGGCCATGTGCACGGTGTTTCCTCCGACACATTGGTGCGGCTGGCTTCCGGGTTGGAGGCGCGCTGTGTTAAGAAGCAGTGCGGCTTGGTTGGGTTGTGCTTCGGAGGACGCGTGGCTTTCGACCTTCGTCTCTCCTGAGCCCATACGGGAGTTGTAGCGATGAGACAAGATAGTAATTACTAGCGATTGGATACCACGAAGAAAAGGGGATAAAAGGATGGAGTGAAAAAGTACGGTGCTTAAAGACACACAAAGCCTGCAATGGCATTGCCATTATCTCCAGGCCGTGCCGAGTTCAACGAGATGCTCCGCTTGACCGTAGCTAGCTCGGTCTGAGTGCAGCGACAGGGACAAGAAGAAGGACCCAAATGACCCTTTGACCTCAATTTCATATTTTTTTGCTTTTGGGAGACAGAGAGAGAACCGTTAAGGTTAGAAGCACAATTTGACCTCAGGAACGTTCCTAAGGTCCTCCCGATCTGTGCAAGCCTAACATTGTCCGTGTGGCATTAACCCTTAATAGTTAAAAGAAGGTGTTTACATCAAACAGTTTACAATAACATGTCTCCCCATAGGAATACATTGCCTGCTCCCCTAAATTCAACCTGAAGCCTATGTGGGTTAATAATGCCTTATGAACCTGTCTTCGATGACAATCCATCAGGCCACTATGAGGTCTACCTGTGTCGATTCTAAGCTTCCTGGAGCAACCGGAAGTGGTTAAATCACCCTAAAAGTGTTTGCCATACCCAACCTGCAGTTTGAGAGAAATAGTGCATTCAACCCTATGTAAATCAGTGAGTTCTTAACGTATAGACTTAAAACTCAGGATTCTGTAAAAGCCCACTCCAATGAGGATATGTGTTTACTTTCAGCTTCCTGTACCAACCGGAAGTGCCATAATTGGTGTCAAAAGGGCTGTTTCGAAGGGTTAAAAAAGTCAAATCTTTCCAAAACTTAATATATGTGAATAGGCAACCCTCATGAACTGTAAATCAGTCATTCATCCCATCAGATTTCAAGGAAAAATTTACACACCCACACAGAAAGGATGGAGTGACACACTGAGGGGCTTAGAGGCAGACAGTGCCTGCAATAGTTACTTTTGTTTGAACTTTTAAAGAACCGTCAGACCTAGAGTTTTGAAACTTTACAAACCTGTTCTAGAGCTCAGGTCGATTAAGCACGGTGAGTTATGTGGGTCTAGAAGGTTCTCGGACCGATAAAAAGCCTTGGCGCATTTGCATTGACTTCAATTCATTTTGAGCATTACAAAATGGTGACATTTAGAAAAGTCCCAGAGTTGCAAGACTAGGTGCATTGAAACCGGCTCGGCCCATAGAGACGGACCCCGACATTTCTGTCCGATAGCTCATTCAAGGACCCCGTAGCAAGGCATGGAAAAAAGTGGAATTTCAGCAGCAATTAAGGTTTTGCTCGGGCACCGAATGACCTATCGAGCCGAAACTTGGGATTCGAGGTCGCCTCACATACGGCTAAACATAATGTGAAAACTGGACCCGCAGCTAGAACATAACTACGTATTATTTGTTTTATTATGGTTTAAATGGAAGGCGCTGTGAATTTTGGGCCTGCTCTGAAATATGTGATAGTTGGCTTCTAAACGAGTTGGAAAAAGTGAGTTTGTGTCTGAAAATATCTAATTGGCTGATGGACACTGACTTGCTAGTTGACTTTTGTGCATTTGCAATATGTTTCAACAGTGAAAAACCACCAAAATAGCATTCTGAAATCACCACTAAAAATGACATCACCATAGCCGTGCCGAGTTCAACGAGATGCCCCGCTTGACCGTAGCTTGCTCGGTCTGAGCGCAGCGACAGTGACAAGAAGATGACCCTTGACCTACATTTCAAGTCTTTTGCTTTTGGGAGACAGAGAGAGAACTGTTAAGGTTTAGAAGCACAATTTGACCTCAGGAACGTTCCTAAGGTCTCTGTGCAAGCCTAACATTGACCGTGTGGCATTAACCCTTAACAGTTAAAAGAAGGTGTTTACATCAAACAGTTTACAATGACATCTCACCCCATAAGAACACATTGCCTGCACCCTTAAATTCAACCTGAAGCCTATGTGGGTTATGAATGTCTTATGAACCTGTCTTCAATGACAATCCATCAAGCCACTATGAGGTCTACCTGTGTTGATTCTAAGCTTCCTGGAGCAACCGGAAGTGATAAAATCACCCTAAAAGTGTTTTGCCATACCCAACCAGCAGTTTGTGATATATAGTGCATTCAACCCTGTGTAAATCAGTCAGTTCTTAACGTATAGACTTAAAACTCAGGATTCTGTAAAAGCATACCCCGATCAGGATATGTATTTACTTATAGCTTCCTGTGCCAACCGGAAGTGCCTTAAAATGGGGTCATAGGTGCTGTTTCGAAGGTTTAAAAAAGTCAGATCTTTCCAAAACTTTAAATGTGTGAATCGGTCAACCCTCATGAACTGTAAATCAGTAATTTCGCTAAACAGATGTCAAAGAAAAGCTCTCTCTCACACACACACACACACACACACACACACACACACACACACACACACACACACACACACACACACACACACACACACACACACACACACACACAGCAAGGATGGAGTGAAAAAGTATGGTGCTTAAAGACACACAGAGCCTTAAATGCTTTTAGGGGGGATCCAGACTTCCATACCCGCTCTGGGAGCGCTATACTACCGCCCCAAATCAATGGGTGCTGGCCTGAGTGATTTATGGAGGTTTTCAAAAAATATTCTGTTTTTTCTTCTGGAAAATATTTTATGTTTTTTCTTCTCGAGTCAATGGCCTGAGTGATTTATGGAGGTTTTCAAAAAATATTCTAAGTCCAAACTTTTCATGCACCTGGTATTTTTTTGGGGTTACCAGGCGTCATTTTTCAAAACGGTTGAAATTGCTTTTAGGGGGCATCCAGAGTGTCACATGACCGGATGAGGTAACTATTCTTGTTCTTCTTGTAACTTTCCGGTAGGCTAGAAGCTTTCCGGTGTTTTGCTGCTCGACACAGGTCGACGCAGGTATTGCACTTGATTTATCGTTATCGTAACCGTAGGTGCAGCCAAGTGGAAATACGAAAGCTTTCTAGCTATTTCGCACTGACGGTAATTTGAACACAAGAACGTTTCTAGTGAAAAGGTGCTTACACTCAGAGCCATGTATTTACACTCAGCCACCCTAGCCTTATTACGGGTTAACGTTTTGGTAATTTTGGTTGGCCAACAAAATGTAAGACTACAATGACTGCATACGTTTCCCCAAATGTTATACGAAAAAAAAAAGTTTTGTTATTGATGGACAATGGCAAGGCTGCCATTGTATTTTCAGTTACATTCTGTTCAATAAAAATGGTTTACACGTTTATTTTTTAAGAAATACATGGAACTACAACCGAATAAAACACCATTAACCATCATGCATTGCTTACATTCATTCTATCCTGAAAAGTCTGTTCAGAAAAATCGAAAACAGTACATATAGGCATAAAACCACAATGTTTTAATAGGGATTAAATAAAGACAATATATATATAACCTCTTATGGTTAAATGGTTAAAAAAAAGACAAAATATCTATATATTCATAACGTAAAATAAATACATACAGGCGATCGCGTCTATGGTTGTTGCAACGGCTTGTGTGTCGCCTACTGGTTAAATTCGTGTCTTTTCGCACGAATTAAGTAGCACAGAAATTCGTGTATTTTCGCACGATTAAGTAGCACAGAAATTTGTGTATTTTCAAACGAATTGAACCACCCCAAAAATGCACAAAAACGCACGAAATCTGCTGAAATACATTTTGTACATATATGCGCGAATTGAATGTGAGGCTGGGCTGGAATATAATATGGGGGGATGATTTTAATTTTGTGCGGTTTGCAACTCTGGACAAATCATCTAAACTCTAGATCTGTTCACCGTCTGCCCTGGCCTGTCTCCCCCTGTCTGGCACAAGTACCCTTGCCACACTCCCCCCTTTCTCCCGAGCTTTCGCTCGCCTCCAGCATGCACTGATGAGGCGAGTGACTCTGAACTTACAAATAAGTCATTATATATTTTTTTATTGTGCTTAATACTATTTGTCTCATGACTCCTGCATGCTTTGTTGACCATGAACTTGCTTCTTTACCCAACCGTAGGATAGACTGTTTGTTCTCACACTTGGGACTCTGACTCTCTATTGATTACACAGACTCTTGGCCTCCCATCCTATTCTAACCACCTCTCGCAGGCTTTGTATTCATGTTACCTGATGAAATTTCTGTACAATATGATATTTTTGCCATCTACTGCACATTCGAATGTCATAAATCAACAGCACTCCCTGTTCTCTGCCGTGCCTTGATTGTATTACTGCTGATAATATCTGGAAATGTGCATGTATACCCTGGCCCATCTACTGTTGCTCACCCCAATTCTAACTCTGATATTTTCTTCACTGATATCTGCTCTCGTAAAAGCCTGGGTTTTCTGCACGTTAACACTACAAGCTTATTACCTAAAATAGATCAATTGAAAGTGTGAGTTCACAGCTCCAATCCAGATGTGTTGGTAATTACTGAGACGTTGTTAAGAAAGACTGTTTTGAAAACTGATGATAACCTTTCTGGTTATAACCTTTTTCGGCAAGACAGATCTTCCATAGGTGGTGGAGTGGCAAGCTTTACCAAGGAACAACTTCAGTCTTTGGTTGTCTCCGCCAAGTCTGTCCCCAAAAAATTAGATTTTCTGGTTTTAAGCATTAAACGTTCAAATATGACTTTGTTGACTGTTGCTGGGTGTTATCGTCCACCATCACACCGATCTGTATCCTAAATGCCTTAAGCTCACTCCTGGCCTTACAATAAGTCTGAATTTCTCAGATGATTACCAAACCCACAAGGTATGAATGCAAACACCCAGAAAAGGCTACTCTACTTGATGTTAACCCCACAAATAATCCTGATAGGTGTCAGTCTGGTGTTTTCTGTAATAACCTTAGTGATCACTGTTTTACAGCCTGTGTTCACAATAGCTACTCTGTCCTGATTTGTTATAGACACTTGCTAAATCACTTTAATGAACAAGCCTTCCTTCATGACCTGGCCCCTGTAAGTTGTAAATACCATTGTAAATACCAATGGTATTGTTAACAAACACGCCCCCATAAAGAAAATGAGAAGTAAAAAACAGGTTCAGCCCCTGGTTCGAGCGAAAGGCTCGGCACATGCATACTCAGGCTGACTGGCTCTCATTCAGGCAAATGAGAAATAAGTGCACTCAGGCTATCCGGAAGGCCAAAGTTAGTTACTTTAAGGAGAAATTCTCTCTCTGTGGGTCTAACCCTAAGAAGTTCTGGAAAACAGAACTCACAACATGTGTAGCTTTAATTCACAACATGTGTAGCTTTAATTTGGTGTCTTTCATGTGTGATTTCATGAAAGATTGATTTTTATAGTAATATATTTGAATTTGGCGCTCTACGTTTTTTTGGGCTTTTGGCCAAGTGGGACGCTACCGTCCCACATATCCCAGAGAAGTTAAGCCATTTTGCCACAACTTTGGAAGTACGCTTGGGGTCATTGTCCATTTGGAAAACCCATTTGCGACCAAGCTTTAACTTCCTGACTGATGTCTTGAGATGTTGCTTCAATATATCCACATAATTTTCCATCCTCATGACGCCATCTATTTTGTGAAGTGCACCAGTTCCTCCTGCAGAAAAGCACCTCCACAACATGATGCTGCCATCCCCGTGCTTCATGGTTGGAATGGTGTTCTTCGGCTTGCAAGCTTCCCCCTTTTTCCTCCAAACATAACGATGATCATTACGGCCAAACAGTTCTAATTTTGTTTCATCAGACCAGAGGACATTTCTCCAAAAAGGACAATCTTTGTCCCCATGTGCAGTTGCAAACCGTAGTCTGGCTTTTTTATGGCGGTTTGGGAGCAGTGGCTTCTTCCTTGCTGAGCGGCCTTTCAGGTTATGTCGATAGAGGACTCGTTTTACTGTGGATATAGATACTTTTGTACCTGTTTCCACAAGCATCTTCACAAGGTCCTTTGCTGTTGTTCTGGGATTGATTTGCACATTTCGCTGCAAAGTACGTTCATCTCTAGGAGACAGAACGCGTCACCTTCCTGAGCGTTATGACGGCTGCGTGGTCCCATGGTGTTTATACTTGCGTACTATTGTTTGTACAGATGAACGTGGTACCTTCAGGTGTTTGGAAAATGCTCCCAAGGATGAACCAGACTTGTGGAGGTCTACAATTCTTTTTCTGAGGTCTTGGCTGATTTATTTGGATTTTCCCATGATGTCAAGAAAAGAGGCACTGAGTTTGAAGATAGGCCTTGAAATACATTCACAGGTACACCTCCAATTGACAAAAAATATGTCAATTAGACTATCAGAATCTTCTAAAGCCATGACATAATTTTCAGGAATTTTCCAAGCCGTTTAAAGGCACAGTCAACTTAGTGTATGTAATCTTCTGACGCACTGGAATTGTGAAACAGTGAATTAATCTGTCTGTAAACTGTCATTGGAAAATAATCTGTCTGTCATTAGAAAAACGACTTGTGTCATGCACAAAGTAGATGTCTTAACCGACGTGCCAAAATTATAGTTTGTTATCAAGAAAATTGTGGAGTGGTTGAGAAACGAGTTTTAATGACTCCAACATAAGAGTATGTAAACTTCCGACTTCAACTGTATGTTGGTTAATCACTCAGCATTAATTAGAACTAAACTTTACCTAGTTCTACATGTTTGTCCATGGTAGAAAACGTCAAAGCAAATAATGGACTTGACTGACCACCCCGAGTTATAGATCCTCAAAGTTGACCTATTTTGCCTTTTTTTGGGCCCCCAATGACAATGAGACATCCTTATCTTGGTCCTTGGTAAAGACAAAATGTTGATTTTGATATCATTTGGAAGCTTACAAACAGCGTTGTCAAACAATTGTATAAGTTATTGGAGAAAAAAATATATATACTTGTTTTACCTTCAACGCTAATTATCAAAAATTGCGTAAACTCAGATTAGATAAATTTTCACATAGCTTGTAGTTTACATGTCACGCCCTGACCATAGATTGCTTTGTATGTTTCTATGTTTTGTTTGGTCAGGGTGGGATATGGGTGGGCATTCTATGTTGTATGTCTAGGTTGTCTTTTTCTATGTGTTTGGCCTAGTATGGTTCTCAATCAGAGGCAGGTGTCAGTCGTTGTCTCTGATTGGGAGCCATATTTAGGTAGCCTGATTTCCTTTGTGTTTTGTGGGTAGTTGTTTCCTGTGTCTGTGTTTTCACAATACGGGACTGTTTCGTTTTCGTTTTGTATCATTCACGTTGTTATTTTTGTATTCTTAGTGTTCAGTCATTAAATTGAATATGGACTTGAATATGGACTTAAATTCCGGCGCCGACAGAGATGGCCGCCTCGCTTCGCGTTCCTAGGAAACTATGCAGTATTTTGTTTTTTTATGTGTTATTCCTTACATTGGTACCCCAGGTAATCTTAGGTTTCATTACATACAGTCTGGAGGAACTACTGAATATAAGAGCAACGTCAACTCACCATCGTTACAACCAGGAATATGACTCTCCCGAAGCGGATCCTGTGTTTTGCCTTCCACCCAGTACAATGGATCTGATCCCAGCCGGCGACCCTAAACAACGACGCCGTAAAAGGGGCAAACGTAGCGGTCTTCTGGTCAGGCTTCGGAGACGGGCACATCGAGCTCCACTCCCTAGCATACTACTCGCCAAAGTCCAGTCTCTTGACAACAAGGTTGATGAAATCCGAGCAAGGGTAACATTCCAGAGAGACATCAGAGATTGTAACGTTCTTTGCTTCACGGAAACATGGCTCACTCGAGAGACGCTAACGGAGTCGGTGCAGCCAGCTGGTTTCTTCACGCATCGCGCCGACAGAAACAAACATCTTTCTGGTAAGAAGAGGGGCGGGGGTGTATGCCTTATGATTAACGAGACGTGGTGTGATCATAACAACATACAGGAACTCAAGTCATTCTGTTCACCTGATTTAGAATTCCTCACAATCAAATGTCGACCGCATTATCTACCAAGGGAATTCTCTTTGATTATAATCACAGCCGTATATATTCCCCCCCAAGCAGACACATCGATGGCCCTGAACGAACTGTATCTGACTTTATGTAAACTGGAAACCACACACCCTGAGGCTGCATTCATCGTAGCTGGGGATTTTAACAAGGCTAATCTGAAAACAAAACTCCCTAAATTCTATCAGCATATCGATTGTGCTACCAGGGCTGGTAAAACCTTGGATCATTGTTATACTAACTTCCGCGACGCATATAAGGCCCTCCCCCGCCCTCCTTTCGGAAAAGCTGACCACGACTCCATTTTGTTGCTTCCAGCCTACAAACAGAAACTAAAACAGAAAGCTCCCGCGATCAGGTCTGTTCAACGCTGGTCCGACCAATCTGTTCCACGCTTCAAGACTGCTTCAATCACGTGGATTGGGATATGTTCCGCATTGCGTCCAACAACAACATTGACGAATACGCTGATTCGGTGAGCGAGTTCATTAGAAAGTGCATTGACGATGTCGTACCCACAGCAACGATGAAAAACATTCCCAAACCAGAAACCGTGGATTGATGTCTGCATTCGCGTGAAACTGAAAGCGCGAACCACTGCTTTTAACCAGGGCAAGGTGACCGGAAACATGACCGAATACAAAGAGTGTAGCTATTCCCTCCGCAAGGCAATCAAACAAGCTAAGTGCAAGTACAGAGACAAAGTAGAGTCGCAATTCAACAGCTCAGACACATGTGGCAGGGTCTACAGTCAATCACGGATTACAAAAGGAAAACCAGCCCCGTCGCGGACCAGGATGTCTTGCTCCCAGACAGACGAAATAACTTTTTTGCTCGCTTTGAGGACAACACTGACACGGCCCGCTACCAAAACCTGCGGGCCCTCCTTCACTGCAGCCGAGGTGAGTAAAACATTTAAACGTGTTAACCCTCGCAAGGCTGCAGGCCCAGACGGCATTCCCAGCCGCGTCCTCAGAGCAT
Source organism: Salvelinus alpinus (assembly GCF_045679555.1). Taxonomy (NCBI): domain Eukaryota; kingdom Metazoa; phylum Chordata; class Actinopteri; order Salmoniformes; family Salmonidae; genus Salvelinus; species Salvelinus alpinus. The sequence goes on along the minus strand of NC_092099.1, from coordinate 5,592,869 downwards.
GCGCAGACCAGCTGGCTGGTGTGTTTAAGGACATATTCAATCAATCCTTATCCCAGTCTGCTGTTCCCACATTCTTCAAGAGGGCCACCATTGTTCCTGTTCCCAAGAAAGCTAAGGTAACTGAGCTAAACGACTACCGCCCCGTAGCACTCACTTCCGTCATCATGAAGTGCTTTGAGAGACTAGTCAAGGACCATATCACCTCCACCCTACCTGACACCCTAGACCCACTCCAATTTGCTTACCGACCCAATAGGTCCACAGACGACGCAATCGCAACCACACTGCACACTGCCCTAACCCATCTGGACAAGAGGAATACCTATGTGAGAATGCTGTTCATCGACTTCAGCTCAGCATTTAACACCATAGTACCCTCCAAACTCGACATCAAGCTCGAGACCCTGGGTCTCGACCCCGCCCTGTGCAACTGGGTCCTGGACTTCCTGACGGGCCGCCCCCAGGTGTTGAGGGTAGGTAACAACATCTCCACCCCGCTGATCCTCAACACTGGGGCCCCACAAGGGTGCGTTCTGAGCCCTCTCCTGTACTCCCTGTTCACCCACGATAGCGTGGCCATGCACGCCTCCAACTCAATCATCAAGTTTGCGGACGACACTACAGTGGTAGGCTTGATTACCAACAACGACGAGACGGCCTACAGGGAGGAGGTGAGGGCCCTTGGAGTGTGGTTTCAGGAAAATAACCTCACACTCAACGTCAACAAAACAAAGGAGATGATTGTGGACTTCAGGAAACAGCAGAGGGAGCACCCCCCTATCCGCATCGACGGGACAGTAGTGGAGAAGGTGGAAAGTTTTAAGTTCCTCGGTGTACACATCACGGACAAACTGAATTGGTCCACCCACACAGACAGCGTTGTGAAGAAGGCGCAGCAGCGCCTCATCAACCTCAGGAGGCTGAAGAAATTTGGCCTGTTCACCCTGCTATCATCCAGAAGGCGAGGTCAGTACAGGTGCATCAAAGCAGGGACTGAGAGACTGAAAAACAGCTTCTATCTCAAGGCCACCAGACTGTTAAACAGCCACCACTAACATTTAGTGGCCGCTGCCAACATACTGACTCAACTCCAGCCACTTTAATAATGGGAATTGATGGAAATTATGTAAAAATGTATCACTAGCCACTTTAAACAATGCCACTTAATATAATGTTTACATACCCTATATTACTCATCTCATATGTATATGTATATACTGTACTCTATATCATCTACTGCATCTTGCCATCTTTATGTAATATATGTATCACTAGCCATTTTTACATTTAAGTAATTTAGCTGACGCTCTTATCCAGAGCGACTTACAAATTGGAAAGTTCATACATATTCATCCTGGTCCCCCCGTGGGGAATGAACCCACAACCCTGGCGTTGCAAGCGCCATGCTCTACCAACTGAGCCACACGGGACTGCCACTTTAAACTATGCCACTTTATGTTTACATACCCTACATTACTCATCTCATATGTATAGACTGTACTCTTTACAGTAGATTACTCGTCTACTGCATCTTGCCTATGCCGTTCTGTACCATCACTCATTCATATATCTTTATGTACATATTCTTTATCCCTTTACACTTGTGTGTATACGGTAGTAGTTGTGGAATTGTTAGGTTAGATTACTTGTTGGTTATTACTGCATTGTCGGAACTAGAAGCACAAGCATTTCGCTACACTCGCATTAACATCTGCTAACCATGTGTATGTGACAAATACAGTTTGATTTGATTTGATTTGACACTTACCACGCTGCGCTTTGGTCCTCACCTCATTCCAACGACAAGTGTTACATTACACCTTATTTCACCTCATATGAGGTGTTTGTGTTGTGTCCACCATTACTTTAGATACAGCATATTCTTGAAAACAGGGTGGGTGTCATGTTTTGGCTGATAATTGTACTAAAATGTAAATAAAATATCAATTTCACCTTTCAAATGGTAGAACTAAACCAAAATGATTAATTGGACAGCTGCTCTATTAAGTTATGTGTCCACACTTGTTAAGAAAAGGGATTAAGAGATGCTTGAACCAGGAGTGGAACCAGGAACAAGTTTACAGGTGGAAAGTCCACTTCTGAAATTCGAAAGATGCTAAAGCCTATGAAATCGTAGTTAGTCCAAATAATCAGTGATGAAAAACCCAAACACCTGAACTACTGCTGCTTATTATACAACTCATCCCTATCCTTCCCGTACCAGTTATGTTTACGTATATCACTCCACGAGAGTTTACAGGTCCGCGCATCAGATGATGTTGACTATCCATTGTTTGAAATGATATTGTCATTCTTCCATAGGAAACCTGTTGAAATCATAGTAGTCTCAATTGAATAGATATTCCCATTCATGTTGACATTCGACAATAGTTGGATCAGTGGCCGTTTTTCTGGTAGAAATTGGAAGTTAACATTTCAATTCAAGTTCAACTTACAGTGATCTGAAGGGATAGGTCCGTTCGATAAATTCTATTTCATGTGATTGAAATGACACCCACCCTATATTCAAGGGTATGCTGCTCTGTCTCAATCAATGGCGGGCACAATACAAAAACCTCAGATAATGTAAAATAAGGCCTAAGCTACAACATAGTGCAAAAATGATAAACATCAGTGTTTATGCATTTTTATATTATTGATGTTATAGAAGAAAAAAAAGACATATTTTTAGTTGTCATTTTTTTCTATACATTTTAAAATTGTTTGATAATGCTTTCAATTGATATAAAATGTACCATTTAGGCCTATCTTTTTCAGTGATGGTTCAGTGGAGTATGCAAAAGGCGTCAACTTTGAGCACCTCTCTGTTTTGGCATTCAGGTCCAAAAGGTCAATTCCTGACCACTTCTACCATGAGCAAACTTGTATGGAAAGTTTTGTTCAAGTCTAAATGCATGCAGCCAAACAGGAAATTGTTTTCTTTAATTTAGAACAACCCGAGAATATTATGCCAATTATTGTGCCAAAAAAATAGAATCAAATGTTATTGGTTGCGTACACATATTTTACAGATGTTATCGCAGGTGCAAAGAAATGCTTATGTTTCTAGCTCCAAGCAGTGCTGTAATACACAACAATGCAAAACAATAAACACAACGAGTCTGGAATATATACTGAACAAAAATATAAACACAACATGTAAAGTGTTAGTCCCATGTTTCATAAACTGAAATAAAAAATCCCAGACTGTTTTTATACACACAAAATCTTATTTTTCTAAAATGTTGTGCACAGATCTGTTTACATGCCTGTTAATGAGCATTTCTCCTCTGCCAAGATTATCCATCCACCTGACAGGTGTGGCATATCAAGAAGCTGATTAAACAGCATAATCATTACACAACTTCATCATGTCCTGGGGATAATAAAAGGCCACTCTACAATGTGCAGTTTTGTCACACAACACAATGCCATAGATGTCTCAAGTTTTGAGGGAGCATGCAATTGGCATGCTGACTTGACTGTAGGAATGTTGCCAGAGAATTGAATGATAATTTCTCTACCATAAGCCAATGTCGTTTTTAGAGAATTTGGCAGTACGTCCAACGGGCCTCACAACCGCAGACCACATGTAACCACACCAGCCCGGCCCTGCGGGATCGTCTGAGACCAGCCACCCAGATAGCAAATGAAACTATGGGTTTGCACAACCAAAGAATTTCTGCAGAAACTGTCAGAAACCGTCTCACGGAAGCTCATCTGCGTGCTCGTTGTCCTCACCAGGATTTTGCCCTGACTGTAGTTCAGCATCGTAACCGACTTCAGTAGCCAAATGCTCACTTTCGATGGCCACTGGCACACTGAAGAAGTGTGCTCTTCATGGATGAATCCTGGTTTCAACTGTACCGGGCAGATGGCAGAGTATGGCATTGTGTGGGTGAGCAGTTTGCTGATGTCAATATTGTGAATAGAGAGGCCCATGGTGGCGGTGGGATTATGGCATGGGCAGGCATAAGCTACGGACAATCAACACAATTGTATTCAATTTTGAATGCACAGAGAAACCGTGACAAGATTCTGAGGCCCATTGTCGTGCCATTCATCCACCGCCATCAGCTCATGTTTCAGCATGAAAATCCACAGCCCCATGTCGCAAGGATCTGTACACAATTCCTGGAAGATTAAAATGTCCCAGTTCTTCCATGGCCTGCATACTCACCAGGCATGTCACCCATTGAGCATGTTTGGGATGTGTGTGTTCCAGTTCCCGCCAATATCCATCAACTTTGCACAGCCATTGAAGAGGAGTGGGACAACATTCCACAGGCCACAGTCAACAGCCTGATCAACTCTATGCGAAGGAGATGTGTTGTGCTGCATGAGACAAATGGGGGTCACACCAGATTTTTTCCGATCCACACCCCTACTTCTTTTTTAATGGTATCTGTGACCAACAGATGCAAATCTGTACTCCCAGTCAGGTAAACTCCATAGTAGGGCATAATTCATTTATTTCAATTAACTGATGTCCTTATATTATATAATATTATATAATATATATATTATATATATATATAATATATTATATAATTTGAAATTGTTGCATTTACTGTATGTCTTTGTTCAGTGGCTTCAGAAAGCATTCATACCCCTGGACTTATTCCACATTTTGTTGATGGAAAAATGTAGACATTTGCTAATTTATTGAAAATTAAATACAGAAATATCTCATTTACATACGTTTTCACACCTCTGAGTCAATACTTGTAGAAGCACCTTTAGCAGCGATTAACGCTGTGAGTCTCTGAGATTCAAAGTGAATTTGGAGAATTCTAATTATGACTTCTCAAGCTTAGAAAGTGCATTTAAGTGGAAATGGACAGACACGTGAAATACCTGGGTGTACTGGTAACATGCAATCTGGAGGAGGCATATACAGCCTATTTTTTTCCTTTAATAGATAACATTGAATCCAAAGTTCAGAGATGAGATCTCTCCCTGTCTCTACAGTGCCTTCAGAAAGTATTCACACCCCTTGGCTTTTTCCACATTTCTTTGCGTTATAAACTGGGATTAAAATGGGTTGAATTGTCATTTTTTATCAATGATCTACACAAAATACTCTAATGTCAAAGTGGAAGAGAAATTCAAGAATGTTTTAATAATACAATTAGATAAGTACAATACATGTTAAAATCTATTTTGGCAGTGATTACAGCTGTGAGTCTTTCTTGGTAAGTCTCTAAGAGCTTTTAACACCTTGATTGTGCAACATTTGACCATTATTCTTTACAAAATTCTTCAAGTTCCTTCAAATTGTTTGTTGACCATTGCTAGACAACCCTTTTCAGGTCTTGCCATAGATGTTCAACTAGATTTAAGTCCAAACTGTAACTAGGCCACTCAGGAACATTCAATGTCTTCTTGGTAAGCAACCAGTGTACATTTGGCCTTGAGTTTTAGGTTATTGTCCTGCTGAAAGGGGATTTCATCTCCCAATGTCTGGTGGAAAGCAGACTGAACCATGTTTTCCTCAAGAATTTTGCCTGTGCTTAGCTCCATTTCGTTTCTTTTGTATCTTGAAAAACTCCCGGACACCCATAACATGATGCAACTGTTTTAAAGTCACCATTGGCCTCATGGTCAAACCCCTGAGCGGTTTCCTTCCTCTCCGGCAACTGAATTAGGAAGGATGTCTGCATCTATGTAGTTACTGGGTGTATTTATACACCATCCAAAGTGTGAATAAGAACTTCACCATGCTCAAAGGGATATTCAATGTCTGTTTTGTATTTGTTTTACCCATCTACCAATTGGTGCTCATCTTTGCGAGGATTTGGAAAACCTCCCTGGTCTTTGTGGTTGAATCTGTGTTTGAAATTCACTGCTCGACTGAGGGACCTTAGAGATAATTGTATTTTAAACACTATTGTGGCACCCAGAGTGAGTCGATCCAACTTATTGTGACTTCTTAAGCAAATGTTTACTCCTGAACTTATTATGTCTCGTTGTTGTTGGTAATCCGGCACTGTTTTGTTGTCAGCAAACTTGATGATTGAGTTGGCAACGCAGTACAGGAGGGTGCTGAGCACGTACCCTTGTTGGGCCCCCGTGTTGAGGATCAGCGTGGCGGAGGTGTTTTTGTCTATCTTCTACCTTGGGAAGGCCTATCAGGATGTCCAAGACTCAGTTGCACAGAGCGGGGTTCAGACCCAGGGCCCCGAGCTTAGTGTTGAGCTTGGAGGGCACTATGGTGTTGCAGGCTGAGCTTTAGTCGATCAACAGCATTCTTACATAGGTATTCCTCCTGTCCAGATGGGATAGTGCAGTGTGCAGTGCGATGGCGATTGCATCATCTGTGGATCTGTTGGGTCGGGATGCAAATTCTAGTGGGTCTAGTGTGTGAGGTAAGGTGGGGTTAGGCTAGCGGGACACCTGTCGACAACATCCGGTGAAATTGGAGGGCGCGCAATTCAAATAAATAATCGTAATATTAAACATTTATGAACATACGAATATCTTAAATTGTTTAAAAGTTTACATTCTTGTTAATTGAACTGCATTGTCCGATTTACAATAGGCTTTACAGCAAAAGCATACCATGCGATTGTTTTAGGACGGCGCCCCACATCAACATATTTTTCAACCAGCAGAGGCTTCATAAAATCACAAATAGCAATTAAATAAATCACTTACTTTTGAAAATCTTCCTCTGATTTGCAATCTGTTTGCAATCCCGTCCTCTTCGTCGCGCACCGACAGACTGATTTTCCACTGGGACTCTTTGTACCAAAACTCAAAATCTTACTCGTTTTGGAAGAAACAAGCCTGGAACCTTAAACAAAGACTGTTGACTTCTAGTGGAAGTCATAGGAATTGCAATCTGAGAGCTAGAATTGCTTAGGACCCATAGCTGTCCATTATAATAACCTGGTTATATTGTGTTATAGTCTCAAACATTATTTTAAAATTTCTACAAACTTCAAAGTGTTTTCTATCCAATGCTACCAAGTATATGCATTTCCTGGCTTCTGGGCCTGAGCAACAGGCAGTTTACTTTGGGCACGTCAGTCAGATGGAAATTCAGGAAAATAGACCCTAGCTCTAAGAAGTTTAACTATCCTCTCAAAGCACTTCATGATGACAGAAGTGAGTGCTACGGGGCGATAGTCATTTAGTTCAGTTGCTTCACAAACTCTGTTTTGGAGACTTTTTTCTAACACAGTCCCATCCTAAAGACAATACTATTTGCCCTTTAGAGTCTGAGCACTGGCGCCTGTGTCCTGTCTGCCCACATTAACCGCAGGGACAGATCTAGCCAATCAGAAGGCAGCGTAGCCCGGGACACGGGTGAATCGCAATGCCTTTTAGTGGCGTCTGCAGCGACGCGCTACTTCCTCTCCAGGCTTCTGTCTCCTTTTGCGCCACAGCTGTCGGGATAGGTGACTCTTCACGCTCCCCTCCCGAAAACCTGCGGACACACGCTGCTAACCCCCCCAAACACTTAATAGCAGCATTAGACACACCGTGTTAAGGGGCTGCTGGTATGGGGGGCTGTGGCTGAGGGTGCGTGTCCTGACCTGGTGCTGAGGGACAAGACACACACACACACACAGACAGACACACACACGGTCACACTCTTATCTGTCTGTCTCCCTTTCTCTTTTCTGTCACGCACACAAACTCCCCTGGGTCTGTCTGGAAAGATCAACGGTACATCAGTGTGAAAGAGCGACACACACACACACACACACACACACACACACACACACACACACACACACACACACACACACACACACACACACACACACACACACACACACACACACACACACACACACACACACACACACACACACACACACACACACACACACACACACACACACACAGCATTATGTCTCCCATTACTCTGTATTCTCTGTCCATCCACAGGCCATATACAGTAATTTAGATATTCCACTTCATGTTGAAGCATAGTGTCCCATTGTCTCATGTTTGACTTCCGCTCTCTCTGCTGTTTGATGTGTCATTACGCTGCCCCTCAACTTGTCATGTCCTCGTCTTTGTGCCCACGTTGACTTTCCTGCTCGCCCTCCCCCTGCCCTCGGTTCCTCCCCTCCCCAACTACAGCACAGCTCAGCGCTGCGAAAATACCCACAAGGCCAATCTGCACATATGTAGTGTTGCAGATTTTTTTATTATGCACCAGCAGCATCGCACCCCAGCAGGGTATATCCAAACATGCAAATTAATTCACAGCTAAATGCTGCTATATGCAGTCGGAGAGCGCAGAGGGGAGAGGAGAAATCAAACACAGGTTTACACTAGTGAGCATACAACGAGAGATGGGAAAGAGAGAAGGAGCCCTACAGGCACTTCGAGTTACCTTCATTAATGTGCAAAGCAAATGGAATAGTAAAAATGATAATACCACCACTGCTATGAATGGAGAGGGAAGAGGCCTTTGATTGCGGGGGAATTTCAATGGGCATAAGAAATTGACCTCCATAAAATATATGTAAAATATTCTTTGTGCAACTGATAAAAAATATTTTTAATGAAGCAAAATCATAAAATATACTTAAAGAGTTGGAATTATAAGCAGAGGTGAGCTCTCTCTGGAAAAGGAGCATTGATCAGCTCGGGAATGAGAAAGTTTGGCCAAAGGCTGGTCAAAATAGGCATCTGAAGGCTATTGTATGAACTGTAGTTTACCAGGAGCATTATTACATGATATTGTATGTTTGGGCAACACTTCTAGAGACTGATAGGAGCAACGTAGATGCAACTTCTATCCATAGTCCATCCAGTGTATTGTAAAAGGTCCGATTTCCCTTGCCAATCCCTTTGGTCTGAATCCTCTCTGTGTTCAGAGAGCCTATATCCTCCTGACGGCCTCTTATAAACGCAGAATCATCGTTTTCTGGATAAAACCAACGTCTGGAGTGTAAAAAGACAAGACCTGCCCCTGCTCATGCTTTTGAAGTAATGAAAGCCTGTCCAAGTAGCCTCTGTAACAGCCTAGCAGGAGTCTACCTCACTAGCCATCCTTCGAGCCTAGTTGTAATGAACTTCAGCATGAAAGTACTTGTGCATGACTTTGAGTTGGAATGCACCCATCTGGCCTTTAAAAGGTGATAATTGGAAAATACAGGATGCAGCCGGAGTCAGGAGGAGGGACCTTCGCGTTCCACTGAGTTAGCCGATAGAGGACGGACGGACAGGGGGGGGGGGGGGGTATTTGTGATCTTTGTAGAGTAGACTCTGAAATTCACTGTTTAATTTAGATTGGAGTGGTGGTTTAAAGAGAGCTCTTCTACAAATAGGCCTATGTCTTATTGAGAATGGCTTGATACTGTGCTTAGTTCTACAGTACAAAGATCAGATCAAAACGCGGACAAGGTACAAACCTGTCGTTCTACCCCTGAGCAAGGCAGTTAACCCACTGTTCTCCGGGCGCCGATGCCTAGGATGTCGCTTTACGGTGATGGCTGCCGCTTTACGGTCCCCTAATCAATTGTGCTATTTTGTGTGTTTTCTCGCATTATTTCTAACTTATTTTGTACATAATGTTTCTGACCGAAAACAGGCCCTCATCCCCATCATTTGTAGGAGAAAGAGACTGAGATATCGGTGACGAAGGTCTGGGTGCCTTGTAAGGATCTGACGGTGAGTGGGTAAACTCCCTTTAGCATCGGTCCTATTAGCCAACGTACAATCAATGGAAAATAAAATAGACGAACTACGATCACGTATATCCTACCAACAGGACATTCAAAACTGTAATATCTTGTGTTTCACCGAGCCGTGGCTGAACGACGACAAGAAAAACATACAGCTGGCAGGATAGAACAGCGGCCTGGTAAGACAAGGGGTGGCAGTCTATGCATATTTGTAAACAACAGCTAGTGCACGAAATCTATGGAAGTCTCGAGGTTTCGCTCACCTGAGGTAGAGTATCTCATGATAAGCTGTAGACCGCACTATTTACCAAGAGATTTTTCATCTGTATTCTTCGTAGCTGTCTATATAACACCACCAAACAATGCTGGCATTAAGACCGCACTCAATGAGCTGTAATGGCCATAAGCAAACAGGAAAACCCTCATCCTGGAGTGGCCGGGGACTTTAATGCAGGGATACTTAAATCAGTTTTACCTCATTTCTACCAGCATGTTAAATGTGCAACCAGAGGGAAAAAAACTCTAGACCACCTTTACTCCACACACAAAGACGCGTACACAGTTCCCCCTCGCCCTCCATTTGGCAAATTTGACCATAATTCTATCCTCCTGATTCCTGCTTACAAGCAAAAACTAAAGCAGGAAGCACCAGTGACTCGGTCAATAAAAAAGTGGTCAGATGAAGCAGATGCTAAGCTACATGACTGATGCTACGCCACATCAGTCACTGGCTTCATCAATAAGTGTATCGATGACGTCATAGTGACCGTACGTACATACCCAAACCAGAAGCCATGGATTACAGGCAACATCCGCACTGAGCTAAAGGGTAGAGCTGCCGCTTTCAAGGTGCAGGACTCTAAACCAGAAGCTTATAAGAAATCCTGCTATGCCCTCCGACAAACCATCAAACAGGCAAAGCATCAATACAGGACTAAGATTGAATAGTATAGTACTTCCCCGGCTACGACGCTCATCAGATGTGGCAGGGCTTGCGCAGTATTACAGACTACAAGGCACTACAGAGGGTAGTGCCTACAGCCCAGTACATCAATGGGGCCAAGCTTCCTGTCATCCAGGACCTCTATACCAGTCGGTATAGAAGGCCCTAAAAATTGTCAAAGACTCCAGCTACCCTAGTCAGACTGTTCTCTCTGCTACTGCACAGCAAGCGGTACCGGAGCACCAAGTCTGGGTCCGAAACGCTTCTTAACATCTTCTACCTCCAAGCCTATAGACTCCTGAACAGCTAATCAAAGGGCTATCCAGACTATTTGCATTGCCCCACCCCCCTCTTTACACTGCTGCTACTCTCTGTTTATTATCTATGCATAGTCTCTTTAACTCTACCTACATGTACATATTACCTCAATTACCTCAACTAACCGGTGCCCCCGCACATTGACTCTGTACCTGTACCCCCTGTATATATCCCTGCTATTGTTATTTACTGCTGCTCCTTAATTATTTGTTATCTCTCTTTTTTTAGGTATTTTCTTAAAACTGCATTGTTGGTTAAGGGCTTGTAAGTAATCATTTCACTGTAAGGTCTACACCTGTTGTGTTTGGCGCATGTGACAAATAACATTTGATTTGATTAAGGCAGCCCCTACACCTCTCTGATTCAGACTGGTTGGTTTAAACGCGGAAGACACATTTCAGTTGAATTCATTCAGTTGTACAATTGACTAGTTATCCCCCTTTCCTTTTTCCATACTGTAAAGCCTGGCACAGCATTCCTTCAGTTACTGGGTAAGGAATTGGCTAGTGAGGTCGAGAAGCCTGGACCGGGAGCGCTTCTCTTTACAAGGCTCAGTTGAAAGCGCAAATGAGCTAGTGCTAGACTAGCATAAGCCTCTGCAGCCGGACTCTATTAGCGCATCCTCCTCTGAGAGGACATAACAGCGATAAGGGTATTTTGAAGGTCTGCTTTACTACATGAGCTCTAGGGGAGATAGAGCTGCGGAGCAGGCTTTGGTGAACAAAAGTTGCTGACCTGAATGGTTGACGTGAGGTCCCGATTCAATCAATTGCGGATAACAGAAAAAGCTCACTGCCTGTAGATTTAGAACGTTTACGAACTGACTCAGTTCATCACTGGATATTGACACGAACCACACCTGTCTCAAATACAGCATGACCATTTTTTTTTATTTGCAACTGATTGAATTGGTGTTAGGCTAGCTTGTTTGTTGTACAATAGTACTGAAGCTGCACTAGCTGTAAACATTACACTTGATCCTCAGAGTTGTAGTTGGAAAAAAAAAATCCTGGAACTTCTGAACCTACTAAGTAATGTCAATAGAAACCACTTGAAAAAAAATGTTTTTGTGCGTTTGCAATCCAAACAGAGTAATGTATCGTCACGTCCTGTTCGACCCATGTCAATCAACATCGCAGCTATGTCGACGACCATTCCACATTCTGTACAGGATATCGCCTCAGGAAGTACCAGTGGAATCTTCTTAATGACTTCCTGTAGCTTCGACCCAGTTTTACTGTACTCAAGCTTGACCCCTGACCCTAACTCATAGAGGTCATCAGTCAGTGATCAGTAATCATCAATGACACTGTAATCTACACCAGGCCCAGCTTGCCATTACAGAGTGTTTTGCTACTCAGTCCCCAGTGTTTGTATAAAAGTTGACATGTTATTGAAGAAAATGCAAAAAAGAGTATAGGTACATTGCTTCATTTGCATATTTTAATATAGTATTTCAGAAAAGGTGTAGGCCTAATACAGATAATCTGTCTACATTCAACTGATAATGGCCATTGTGATATATGTAAAGACAAACAAATATCCTATTCCGGTGTGGTACCTGGCCTTAGCCTAGATGCAGTATACTATTCAGGCTACAGTACCTGTAATTATGTAGTGCTGTTTCTTTGGAGAGGAAAAACTACCATTATGGACGTTTCACCCTCTCTTATGGATGTGGAAGTCTAAAACAGAGTCTGATGATTTCTTGATCAAAATATATCATAACGCTCAGATGGCTATTTACGTTTTAACACAAAATTTAGGCTACAAACTCACAGACTTTTGGGGAAATGTTCAGTCTCCCTAAAAAAATCTTGTCTATTTCATGTAACATCCATAACGCTAATGATTTGTTTTATTTCACCAACATTCCAATATTTAGAAGTATTCATTTTGGGGTACACACTCCCCCAAGTGGTACTATAAACCAGTGGCGGTCAGTGCCATTTAAGATGAGGGAGGAATATATCTTTTTTATTTCTATTACAGCATATTGGATGACTGTCATTCATATTCCATTCACCCAGTTCAATGTAACAGTGATAGGTTTAGGCTACTACATGATACTCCAATTTCCCCTATGCCCATCATGAGGTTCCTACAACCAAGCCTATGAGTGAACGTTTACAACGTAGGTTGTGACACATGGACAGAAAGTGACATTCAACACTGCCTTGCACACTATTGCCTGCATCTAGCTGATATAGGATGTAATCATTAGTCCAACAGCAACGTTGTATTCCTTCTCGCATCTAAACCCTCCTCCTCACAGCTGCCCATGTCCCTTAAAGTTGATGATGCGGTTGTTACTGACAAGAAGCATGAGCTCTTTAATCACCACTTCATTAAGTCAGTATTCCTATTTGACTCAGCTATGCCTCCTTGCCTGTCCAACATGTTCTCATCTCCCACCCCTTCTTATGCGACTATCCCCGATACTTCTCCCTCTTTTTCCCCTGCCCCGCTACAAAGTTTCTCCCTGCAGGGAGTCACTGAGTTCGAGGTGCTAGAGGAGCTCCTGAAACGTGGGTTTAGACCCTTTCTTCTTTAAGGTTGCTGCCCCTATCATTGCCAAGCCTATCTCCGACCATTTTAAGCTGTCTCTCCTTTCTGGGGAGGTTCCCATTGCTTGGAAGCCAGCCACGGTTTGTCCTTTATTTAAAGGGGGAGATCAAGCTGATCCTAATGTTATAGGCCTATTTCTATTTTGCCCTGTTTATCAAAAGTGTTGGAAAAACTTGTCAATAATCCACTGACTGGATTTCTTGATGTCTATGGTATTCTCTCTGGTATGCAATCTGGTTTCCTCTTAGGTTATGGATGTGTCACCGCAACCAGGTCCTCAATGATGTCACCATTACCATTGATTCTAAGCAATGTTGTGCTGCTATTTTTATTGACTTGGCTGAAGCTTTTGATAGGGTAGACCATTCCATTCTTGTGGGCCGGCTAAGGAATATTGGTGTCTCTGAGGGGTCTTTGGCCTGGTTTGCTAACTACCTCTCTCAAAGAGTGCAAATTGGGACTAACGTGTTAGTAAAACCGCTACAATTATGCAGTATCGTTACAGTGTACAGTCAGTAAGCAGTTACACCGGGGACCCAGGTGGCAATAAATTTGTAAAACCAAAAGCTTACCTTTACTTGGAAGAGTTCCAGTGTGGTGTTGGATAGTCATAGCCAGCTAGCTAACATAGCATCCCTCTGTTTGAACAGGGTGTTTCAGTAGGCTAAATTAGCTAGCTGCATTTGCGAGCTAAGTGAAACTGAAATTGAAAAAAATGACACACTCTCTCCATTTCTCTCTTACTTCTCCTTCATTTTGGAAGAAATTAATTTGTATTTCTATTGTACAGAACTATTGCATTTCTCTCTCTTTGATTGAACTACTCACCACGTATTATGCACAGCAGTGCGAGCTAGCTGTAGCTTTTGCTATCAGTAGTAGATTCATTCTCTGATCCTTTGCTTGGGTGGACAACATGTCAGTTTATGCTGCAACTGCTCGGACAGATTGGAGGACGTCCTCGGGAAGTTGTCATAATGACTATGTAAGTCTATGGAAGGGGGTGAGAACCATGAGCCTCCTAGGTTTTGTATGGAAGTCAATGTACCCAGAGGAGGACGGAAGCTCGCTGTCATCCGGCTACCATGGTGCTACCCTACAGAGTGCTGTTGAGGCTACTGTAGACCTTTAGGCATCCCCCTTTCCCTTTCCCAATAGGCAACTTATTTGTTGTCATTCAAAATGTCTAGAATAATGGAAAGGAAAATACCGTTGTCTGTTGCGAAATAGCCTATACACAATTGTGCACAGTGGACTACATTAGGTGTCCAATCCAAAGCACAGAAAAATATGAAAACATGAACTCATTACCTTTCTTACTATATCCTGCTATAAATAAAGCAGACAATAGCACTTTAAATCACTCGACTCTGATACAGAAAAAGAAAAATCTGAATCAGCTGAAGATTGTTGAAAATGTCTCCAACAGCTGGATGCCTAATTTGCATCCAACAAGTGTTAATTGTATTTATTGAAGAACCACATTAATTGGATTAGATTACATGTTATTGTCATCGAACAAGGACAAGTGCAGTAAAACGAAATGCAGTAAGCATCTGACCAGAAGTGCAAATAAAAGAGTGCCAAAAAAATGTACAGGTTAAACAATTAAGTACAATGTATGTTATTAAGTGGAATGTAGAAAGGTGCAATGAAGGCAAAAAAATGGCAAGTACAAATGACAAGTCTAAATTTGCAATGAAGGGAAATTGAAAGTTTAAGGCATGCAACTGAAATGCAGGGATAGCAGCAATGAGGTTACCGAGGTAGTCATGTAGATGCACAACTGAATAATGTCCTTAATCAGACTTTGCAAAGCAATGTCAGAGTCCAGTAGTACTGTGAAGAGTGCAAAGAGAGTAGTGCAACAAGGTCCCTGAGAGGCAGTACTAAGATGTGGGCGGGTGGATATGGCTAGTGCCGTGCCACAGAGTTCAGCAGGGTTACAGTAGCTGGAAAGAAACTGTTCTTGAGCCTGCTAGTGCGGGAACATATGATGGTAGGAGGTCAAACTGTTTGTGTCATGGACGTGAAGGGTCCCTGATGATGCCGCGCTCCTACACAGACACCGCTTGCACTGGAGGTCTACGATGGCAGGGAGCTGAGCTGGGCACCAGTGATGTGCTGGGCGGTTTTCACCACCCGTTGCAGGGCCTTCCAGTTGGCAACGGAGAATCCGCCAAACCACACTGTGGCGCAGTTAGTCAGAATGCTCTCGACTGTGCAGCAGTAAAAGTTCACCGGGATCTTGGGAGACAGGCAGGCCATCTTCAGCCTCCTCGAAGTTGGTGGATATTGGATGGTACTGGAACATGATGTCGTACACGTCGATCCAGAGCATCCCAAACATGCTCAATGGGTGAGTATGCAGACCTTGGAAGAACTGGGACATTGTTAGCTTCCAGGAATTGTAACTTTTCATTTTTTTCTTGTAATAACTGTTTAATCAAAACTCTGCATTTAACAAATCTACCAACGTTTTACTTATGTCCTTGCTCAAATTTTTTCAGTCAACTTTCTCACCCCGGACGCTTTATCTTGACATGGTTCTACAGGACCTCCAGCAGCCGATAAAGCGTTAACATTATCGATAAGCAATGTAATTTCTGTAGCTGTACTCATAATATGCAGGAGAACTATCGCCTTATGGTAAGGTTAGCTGAGTTTCAAGCCCAGCTTCAGACACAAGCAATAGGCAAGGGCAATTTAAGTGTAGAAAAGGATGAAACAGTGTCTGTGCCAGCAGTAAGTACAGATATAAATATAAATCCACCTGCACAGTCCCCACAGCCTCAAGGCTTCTGGAAAGCTTTTTCCCAAAGCTCTTTCTCAAGGCTTCTGGAAAGATGCTGTCGGCATGCTCAACCAGCCGCTGTCGCTCATTCAGCCGACTGAGACTGTCATCCGATTCTCCCCATTAAGCAATGAGTCGGAGTCAGAGGACGTGCCTTGTTTGGGCGGCAGGTAGGCTTGTGGTTACCGAAAGGTTGCTGGATCGAATCCCTGAGCTGTCATTCTGCCCTTGAAATCTGTTATTCTGCCCTTGAACAAGGCAGTTAACCCACTGTTCCCCAGTAGGCTGTCATTGTAAATAAGAGTTTGTTCTTAACTGACTTGTTTAGTTAAATAAAGGTTAAATACAACATTAAAAAACTCATCAGGTCTCTCCTCCACCCGTTATGGGGTTTGAGCAGCCGAAGCCTCCTACCATTTGCTCTGACAAATTGAAAACCTTAGTCATTGGCGACTCCATTACCCGCAAGATTTGATTTAAAAAGAATAATCCAACGATCGTACACTGTTTACCAGGGTGCAGGGCTACCGACATAATGGCTTATCTGAAGATGGTTCTGACTAAGGCTAAAACTGGCGAGTGTAGAGAGTGTAAGGATATTGTTGGCAGCAACAATGTTAGGATAAAACAATCAGAGGTCACCTAGCGCAGCATAGCTTCAGTGTATATATAAGTTAGAAAAGTGTGCTGGCATCGAGTAATCGTGTCTGGCCTCCTCCCATTTAAGGGGACTGATGAGCTCTACAGCAGTCTCACAACTCAATCGCTGGTTTAACCTCTCTGGTACAAGTGGGATGCTAGCATCCCACCTCAACAACAGCCAGTGAAATTGCAGGGTGCCAAATTCAAAACAACAGAAATCCCATAATTAAAATTCCTCAAACATACAAGTATTATACAAGGCGCGGGCACTAAGTCCAGACAAATGTCCAAAGAAAAAGTACAATAAAAGTTCGTAGAAACATGTCAAACGATGTATAAAATCAATCCTCGGGTTGTTTTTGTCATGAATAATCAATAATATTTCAACCGGACAAAAGCTTCGTCAATAGAAAAGGAGAAACAAGAAATGCGCGCTCCCGATCACGCACTTGGCTCATGACTGGAAACTTCCACTGTCCTCTCATTGAAAGTGCTGTATCTCCTTCATTTTTTCAGAGTAAAAGCCTGAAACAATGCCTAAAGACTGGTCACATGTAGAGGAATCCATAGAGCTCGTGAACTGGGTCCTAAGTCTTTGTATGGTGGATAGGCTTTCAATAGAAAAACAGCCTTTCAAAATAATATTACTTCCTGTTTGGATTTTCCTCGGGTTTTCACCTGCCATATCAGTTCTGTTATACTCACAGACATAATTTTTTTAATCCCCTTTTCTCCCCAATTTTCGTGGTATCCAATCGCTAGTAATTACTATCTTGTCTCATTGCTACAACTCCAGTACGGGCTCGGGAGAGACGAAGGTCGAAAGCCATGCGTCCTCCGAAGCACAACCCAACCAAGCCGCACTGCTTCTTAACACAGCGCGCCTCCAACCCGAAAGCCAGCCGCACCAATGCGTCGGAGGAAACACCGTGCACCTGGCCCCCTTGGTTAGCGCGCACTGCGCCCATCCCGCCACAGGAGTCGCTGGAGCGCGATGAGACAAGGATATCCCTACCGGCCAAACCCTCCCTAACCCAGACGACGCTAGGCCAATTGTGCATTGCCCCACGGACCTCCCGGTCGCGGCCGGCTGCGACAGAGCCTGGGCGCGAACCCAGAGACTCTGGTGGCGCAGCTAGCACTGTGATGCAGTGCCCTAGACAACCGCGCCACCGGGGAGGCCCTCACAAACATTATTTTAAAAGTTTTGGAAACTTTTGAGTGTTTTCTATCCAGTACTTATAATAATATGTATATATTAGCATCTGGGAATGAGTAGGAGGCAGTTCACTCTGGGCATGCTATTCATCCAAAAGTGAAAATGCTGCTCCCTATCCCAAACAAGTTAACATAGAGTCATGGTTGGGAAGGAATATATTTGTCCTAAATATTTCTAAAACTAAAAGAATTGTGTTTGGGACAAATCATTCACTAAACCATAAATGTCATCTAAAACTTGTAATTAATTACATGGAAATTGAACAAGTTGAAGTGACTAAACTGCTTGGAGTAACCCTGGATTGTAAACTGTCATGGTCAAAAACGTGTCGATGCAACAGTAGCTAAGATAGGGAGAAGTCTGTCCATAAGAAAGCTCTACTCTGCCTTTTTAACAAAACTATCAACAAGGCTGGTACTACAGGCTCTAGTTTTGTCGCACCTGGACTACTGTTCAGTCGTGTGGTCAGGTGCAACAAAGGCAGACCTCTGAAAATTACAATTGGCTCAGAATAGGGCAGCACCACTGGCCCTTAAATGTACATGGAGAGCTAACATGAATAATATGCATGTACATTTCTCATGGCTCAATGTTGACTTCATCATTACTTGTTTTTGTAAGAAGTGTTGTCATTGAGAATGCACTGAGGTGTCTGTTTAAAGTACTAGTACACAGAACAGACACCAATGCATACCCCACAAGACATGCCACCAAAGGTCTCTTCACAATCCCCAAGTCAAGAACGGACTATACTATGGAAGACACACAGTACTATATAGAGCCATGTCTACATGGAACTCTATTCCACATCAGATAACTGATGCAAGCAGTAGAATAAGATAAAAAAAACTGATAAAAATACACCTTATGGAAGATAGGGGACTGTGAAGAGACACACACACAGGCACAGACAGACATACACATGATAAGACATGCACTCTATACACATGTAGACATGGAAATATGTGATAGTGGAGTAGAGGCCTGAGGGAACACACTAAATGTATTGGGTAAAGTGTTCTGAAATGTAATGTCATGTAATATTTTAAATTGTATATAACTGCCTTAATGTTGCAGGACCCCAGGAAGAGTGGGATCCTTAATAAATACAAATACAAATCCTAGCTGTAGGGGTGCTTTAATCTTATCTATCACCATAGACGGGGCTCTACCTCTAGCTCCACAATGAGATAGGGTGCAGGCTGTTAGCCAGCCTGCCAGCTTAGTGGAGTCTGCCGCTAGCACAGTCAGTGTAGTAGTCAGCTTAGTTTTACACATTGAGACTGTGTCTGTGCCTCGATCTAGGTCAGGAAAATCTAAACATGGCGCTATTCGCCTTAGCAATCTCACTGGAATAAGAGGCTGTGATAATACCTCACAACTCAAAATAGGACTACTTAATGTTAGATCCCTCACTTAGTCAATTGACTAACTTAGTCAATTAACTAATCACTGGTCATAAGCTTGATGTGATTGGCCTGACTGAAACATGGCTCAAGCGTGATGAATTTACTGTGTTAAATGAGGCCTCTCCTCCTGGTTAAACTAGTGACCATATCCACTCCAAAAGGCTTTCGGCGCCATTATCAAGTCAATGTTTTTTGTCCAACATTCCCCCGAACCTACACATTACCACAATCATACCCTGGATCTAGTTCTGTCCCATGGAATAAATGTTGTGGATCTCAATATTTTTCCTCATAATCCTGGACAATCGGACCACCATTTTATTACTTTTGTAATTGCAAAAAATATTCTGCTCAGACCCCAACCAAGGATTATCAAAAGATTATCAAAAGCCGCACTATAAATTCTTGGACACCCGAAAGATTCCTAGATGCCCTTCCAGACTTCCTCCACCTACTCAAGGATGTCGGAGTACAGAAATCTGTTAACCACCTAACAAGGATCTAACTTTAACCTTGCGTAATGCCTTAGATGCGGTCGCACCTCTAAAAAAACAAAAACATCTGTCACAAGAAGTTAGCTCCCTGGTGTACAGAAAATTCCCGAGCCCTGAAGTAAGCTTCCAGAAAATTGGAACGGAAATGGCGCACCACCAAACTGGAAGTATTCCGACTTGCTTGGAAAGACTGTACCATGCAATTTCGAAGAGCCCTCACTGCTGCTCGGTCAGCCTACTTTTCCAAGCTGATTGAGGAGAATAAAAACAATACCAATTTGTTTGTTTGATACAGTCGCAAAGATAACTAAAAATAAACATTCCCCAAGAGAAGATGGCATTCACATTAGCAGTGATGAAATCATGAGCTTCTTCAACAAAAATATAATGATCATTAGAAGGCAAATTACGGACTCCTCTTTGAATCTGCGTATTTCTCCACAACTCAGCTATCCTGAGTCTGCACAGAACTGCCAGGACCTAAAATCAATGGAGACACACTCGTTTTTAAATCCTGTATCTCTTGAAACAGTCACAAAATAGTCATGGCCTTTAAACCTTCCAGCTGCATACCAGACCCTATTCCAACTAAAATACTGAAAGAGCTACTCCTGTGCTTGACCCTCCCATGTTGAACATAATAAATGGCTCCCTATCCTCTGGATGTGTACCAAACTCAGTAATAAAGCCTCCTGAAAAAGCCAAACCTTGACCCAGAAAATGTTAGACTATCGGCCTATATCAAATCTCCCATTCCTTTAAAAAATGTTAGAAAAAGCTGTTCCGCAGCAACTCACTGCCTACCTGAAGACAAATAATGTATACGAAATCCTTCAGTCTGGTTTTCGACCCCATCATAGTACAATCGGGAAGGTGGTAAATTACCTTTTAAAGGTTGAGACAGGGTCTGCGCCTCTCACATGGATAGGCAGACCGTTCCATAACAATTTAGCTATATAGGAGAAAGCCCTGCCTCCAGCTGTTTGCTTAGAAATTCTAAGGACAATAAGGAGGCCTACATCTTGTGACCATAACATATGTGTAGGTATGTATGGCGGGACCAAATCTGAGCGATAGGTAGGAGCAATTCCATTTAATACTTTGTAGGTTAGCAGTAAAACCTTGAAATCAGCAAGCACTAGCCTTAACAGGAAGCCAGTGTAGAGAGGCGAGCACTGGAGTAATATGATTAAATTTTTTGGGTTCTAGCCAAGATTCTAACAGCAGTATTTTGCACTAAAGGAAGTTTATTTAGTGCTTTGTCCGGTTAGCCAGAGAATAGAGCATTGCAGAAGTCTGAACTAGAAGTCACAAAAGCAAGGATTCACTTTTCTGCATAATTTTTTGCCAAAAGTTTCAGATTATTGTGTGTTTCCGGATGACATCACCAAGAGGTAGAATATATAGTGAAAACAATAGTGGTCCTAAAAGAGAACCTTGAGGAACACCAAAACTTACAATTGATTTGTCAGAGGACAAACCATCCACAGAGACGAACTGATATCTTTCTGACAGATAAGCTCTAAACCAGACAAGAACTTGTCCGTGTAGACCAATTAGGGTTTCCAATCACTCCAAAAGAATGGGATGATCGATGGTGTCAAAAGCATCTCTAAGGTCTAGGAGCACGAGGACAGATGCAGAGCCTTGGTCTGACGTCATTAACCTTTCTGGCGCAGGCGTTCCGCTAGCGACCCACCTCGACAACATCCGGTGAAATTGCAGAGCGCGAAATTCAAATTAGAGAAATATAAATATTTAACATTCATGAAAATACAAGTGTCATACATCAAAATAAAGCTGAACTTCTTGTTAATCCAGCCGCTGTGTCAGATTTCAAAAAGGCTTTACGGCGAAAGCACACCATGCGATTATCTGAGGACAGCGCCCCTGCATACAAAACCAGGCATTTGCGCCACGAAAGTCTGAAATAGCGATATAATAAATGCCTTACCTTTTTAAAATGTTTATTTTATTTTTACCCCCTTTTCTCCCCAATTTTCGTGGTATCCAATCGCTAGTAATTACTATCTTGTCTCATCGCTACAACTCCCGTACGGGCTCGGGAGAGACGAAGGTCGAAAGCCATGCGTCCTCCGAAGCACAACCCAACCAAGCCGCACTGCTTCTTAACACAGCGCGCCTCCAACCCGGAAGCCAGCCGCACCAATGTGTCGGAGGAAACACCGTGCACCTGGCCCCCTTGGTTAGCGCGCACTGCTCCCGGCCCGCCACAGGAGTCGCTGGAGCGCGATGAGACAAGGATATCCCTACCGGCCAAACCCTCCCTAACCCGGACGACGCTAGGCCAATTGTGCGTCGCCCCACGGACCTCCCGGTAGTGCCCTAGACCACTGCGCCACCCGGGAGGCCCTTAAATGCCTTACCTTTGAAGATCTTCCATTGGCACTCCAAAAGGTCCCAGCTACATCACAAATGGTCCTTTTGTTCAATAAAATCCTTCTTTATATCCCAAAAAACTCAGTTTAGCTGGCGCGCTTCATTCAGTAATCCACCGGTTTCCCCCCTTCAAAATGCATACAAAATGAATCCCAAATATTACCAATAAACTTATCCAAACAAGTCAATCAACGTTTATAATCAAACCTTAAGTACCCTAATACGCAAATAAATGATCCAATTTAAGACGGAGAATGGTTATTGTCTTTACCGGAGATAAACAACAAAGAACGCGCTTTCCTCCACGTGCTAACACCACAGCCAAAATGGGAACCATTTAGAAAAACTACAACTTCCCCCTATTTTTTCCAAAAACCAGCATGAAACTCTTTCTAAAGACTGTTGACATCTCGTGGAAGCCCTAGGAACTGCATTCAGGGAGAATTTCGCCCTATAATAAAAGTGCCAGCCATTGAAATCAGTGTTATGCTGATTTTTTTGGGGGGGGGTGGTTTGTCCTCAGGGTTTTTCCTGCCATTTCAGTTCCGTTATACTCACAGACATTATTTTAACAGTTTTAGAAATTTTAGAGTTTTTTCTATCCAAATCTACCAATTATATGCATATCCTAGCTTCTGGTCCTGAGTAGCAGGCAGTTTACTTTGGGCACACTTTTCATCCGGACGTCAAAATATTGCCCCCTAGCCCAAAGAGGCTAATACGTAAATAAACTATCAAATTTAAGACGGAGAATCGTTAATTGTCTTTACCGGAGATAAACAACAAAGAACGCGTTCTCATCCACGTGCATGAAAACAATACAGCCAAAATGGGAGCCACTTAGAAAAACTACAAATTCTAGCTATTTTTTTCAAAAACAAGACTGAAACTCTTTCTAAAGACTGTTGACATCTAGTGGAAGTCCTAGGAACTGCAATCTGGGAGGAATTCACCTCATAATAAACATGACAGCCATTGGAAACAGTGGTAGGCTGAAAATAATTTTTGGGGGGATGGTTTTTCCTCGGGGTTTCGCCTGGCATATCAGTTCTGTTATACTCACAGACATTATTTTAACAGTTTTAGAAACTTTAGAGTGTTTTCTATCCAGATCTACCAATTATATGCATATCCTAGCCTTTTGACCTGAGTAACAGGCAGTTTACTTTGGGCACGCTTTTCATCCGGACTTCAAAATTCTGCCCCCTATGCAAACCCATGGTTTCATCATCTATCTGGGTGGCTGGTCTCAGACAATCCCGCAGGGGAAGAAGCCAGAAGTGTAGTTCATGGGCTGGTATGCTTACACGTGGTCTCAGGTTGTGAGGACCTTTGGATGTACTGCCAAATTCTCTAAAAACTACATTGGAGGTGGTTTATGGTAGATAAATTAACATTAAATTATCTGGCAACAGCTCTGGTGGACATTCATGCCAATTGTGGAATTGTGCTGTGTGACAAAACTGCACATTTTAGAGGACGGCTTTTATTGTCCCCAGCACAAGATGCACCTGTGTAATGATCATGCTGTTTAATCAGCTACTTTGTATGCCACACCTGTCAGGTGGAAGGATTAGCTTGGCAAAGGAGAAATGCTCACTAACACGGATGTAACAAATTTGTTCATAACATTTAAGAGAAATAAGCTTGTTGTGTGTATGGAACATTTCTGGGATCTTTTATTTCAGCTCATGAAACATGGGATCAACATTTTACATGTTGCATTTATATTTTTGTTTAGTCTACATCTAAGTATGGCCTCCTAAAACTAGAAGCGTCTTTTGGGAATGTAACATCTAAATAAAACTCTGCAAGGCCATGGTTCTTACCTCTGTAAAATAATGATAGGCACACAAACTAAAGAAGACTTGCTTAGTGTTTAACCTCTAACGAGCCTCTACCCCGGGTCCGGGATCACCCCCCACCCCCCCACACACTGATTAGCATAGCTAGCATAGCTTCACAAGTAGATAGTAGCATCTAAATATCATTAAATCACAAGTCCAAGACACCAGATGAAAGATACAGATCTTGTGAATAAAGCCACCATTTCAGATTTTTAAAATGTTTTACAGGGAAGACAAAATATGTAAATCTATTAGCTAAACACGTTAGCAAAATACACCACTTTTCTAACTCCATCAGTTTCTTACTACTTCAGGTGCTATCACCAATTCGGCTAAACTAAGATATTGATAGCCACTAACCAAGAAAAAACCTCTTCAGATGACAGTCTGATAACATATTTATGGTATAGGATAGGTTTTGTTAGAAAAAAGTGCATATTTCAGGTAGAAATCACAGTTTACAATTGCACCGACCATCACAAATCGACTAGAATTACTAGATAGAGCAACGTGTATGACCAATTTACTCATCATAAAACATTTCATAAAAATAGACAAAGCATAGCAATGGAAAGACCCAGTTCTTGTGATTTCAGACCATATTTCAGATTTTCTAAGCGTTTTTCAGCGAAAACACAATAAATCGATAAGTTAGCATACCACATGTGCAAACGTTACCAGAGCATCGATTCCAGCCAAAGAGCGCTATAACGTAATCACCGCCAAAATATATTAATTTTTTCACTAACCTTCTCAGAATTCTTCCGATGACACTCCTGTAACATCATTTTACAACATACATATACAGTTTGTTCGAAAAGGTGCATATTTAGCCATACAAAACCGTGGTTATACAATGGAAATAGTCACAACTCAAGCCTCAAAATGAGGAACGTCAGCTTTCAGAGTGATCTAGTTTAATCGAAAGCTAATCATATACTTGACTAAAAAATACAGGGTTGACAGGAATCGAAAGACAAATTAGTTCTTAATGCAACCGCTGATTTACATTTTTAAAATTATCCTTACTTTTCAATACAGGGTTCGCCAAGTGAAGCTATACCAAACAAAATGGCGAAATATGCGTTTAAAATATTTCGACAGAACAACGATTTATCATATTAAATATTGCTTACTTTGAGCTGTTCTTCCATCAGATTCTTGGGCAATGTATCCTTTCTATGTTATAAACGTCTTTTGGTCGATAGATGTCCTCTGTCCTTCGAAATGTCCACCACCAACGACCGACACCCCGAAACTTTTCCAAAGCTAAAAAGTGCACGACAAAGAAATTCCTCAAAATCGCACTAAACGGATATAAATTGCTATAAAACGGTTCAAATTAACTACATTATGATGTTTTTAACAACTATAACGACTGAAAACATGACCGGAGAAATATAACTAGTTAAACAACGATTTGGAATGAGGCAGGTCCGATGTCCATCTTGCTTGTGGCGCGCGGAGAAGAGAGAGAGGTCCTCCCACGTTTTGTGGTTTTATATGGGCTGGGATTGTGCAATAGACTCCATTCAAAACGTGATGACGTACAGACACCCAGAGGAAGACGTAGGCAGTGTCGGTTTCTTCATAGCATTCACTGTCGCCTTAAAAACAGACTCCAGATCAGGGGTAAAAATTTCTGAAATCTGACCCCTGTCATGAAAAGTGCTGTAGATATTGTTCTGTACCACTCAGAGACAAAATTCCAACTTCTATAGAAACTAGAAAGTGTTTTCTATCCAATAATAACAATAATATGCATATTGTACGATCAAGAATTTAGCACGAGGCAGTTTAATTTGGAGACCCAAATATGCTAATGCGGAACAGCACCCCCTATAGTCCCAAGAAGTTAATTCATTTAAGATTCTCAGCAAGACAGACACGGTCCAGACAGACAAACAAAACAGTACAGCAGCCTGTACTGTAGATTGCAAAAAAGAAGTATAGGCTATTTAAGAGAATGAATGCAAATGTACTGTACACCCCTTGACTTTTTCCACACTTGGTGTTACAGCCTTTTAAAATGATAAACTTGGATTAGCTAACAAAACGTGCCATTGGAACACAGGAGTGATGGTTTCTGACAATGGGCCTCTGTACACCTGTGTAGATATTCCATAAAAAATCTTCAGTTTCCAGCTACAATAGTCATTTATAACATTAACAATGTCTACACTGTATTTCTGATCAATTTGATGTTATTAATTGACAAAAAAATTGCTTTCCTTTTAAAAACAAAGACATTTACAAGTGACCCCAAACTTTTGAATGGTAGTGTACATACCCTAACCAGAATCCATGGATTACAGGCAACATCCGCACTGAGCTAAATGGTAGAGCTGCCGCTTTTAAATGAGGGGGACTCTAACCCGAAAGCTTTTAAGAAATCCCGCTATGCCCTCTGACGAACCATCTAACAGGCAAAGCAGGACAGGACTAAATACAGGACAAAAATCGAATCATACTACACCAGCTCCGACGCTCGTCAGATGTGGCAGGGCTTGCAAACTATTACAGACTACAAAGGGAAGCACAAACGAGAGCTGCCCAGTGACACAAGCCTACCAGATGAGCTAAATTACTTCTGTGCTTGCTTCTAGGCAAGTAACACCGAAACATGCATGAGAGCATCAGCTGTTCTGCTCTCAGCTGTTCAGCCAAAGTGAGTACGACCTTTAAACAGGTAAACAATCACAAGGCCGCAGGGCCAGGCAGATTACCAGGACGTGTAGTCCGAGCATGCGCTGTGTCAGTTTCAACCTCTCCCTGTCTGAGTCTGTAATACCAACATGTTTCAAGCAGACCACCATAGTCCCTGTGCCCAAGAACACTAAGGTAACCTGCCTAAATGACTACCGACCGTAGCACCCACGTCTGTTGCCGTGAAGTGCGTGGAAAGGCTGGTCATGGCTCACATCAACAACATTATCCCAGAAACCCTAGACCCACTCCAATTTGCATACCGCCCCAACAGATCCACAGATGATGCAATCTTTATTGCACTCCACACTGGCCTTTCCTATCTGGACAAAAGGAACACCTATATGAGAATGCTATTTGTTGACTACAGCTCAGCGTTCAACACCATAGTGCCCTGAAAGCTCATCACTAAGCTAAGGATCCTGGGACTAAACACCTCCATCTGCAACTGGATCCTGGACTTCCTGACGCGCCGCCCCCCAGGTGGTAAGGGTCGGTAAAAACACGCTGATCCTCAACACAGGGGTCCCTCAGGGGTGCGTGCTCAGTCCCCTCCTGTACTCCCTGTTCACTCATGACTGCACGGCCAGAAACGACTCCAACACCATCATTAAGTTTGCTGATGACACAACAGTGATCACCGATCACCGACAACAATGAGACAGCCTATAGGGAGGAGGTCAGAGACCTGGCCATGTGGTGCCAAGACAACAACCTCTCCCTTAATGTGATCAAGACAAAGGAGATGATTGTGGACTACAGGAAAAGGAGGACCGAGCACGCCCCCATTCTCATCGACAAGGCTGTAGTGGAACAGGTTGAGAGCTTCAAGTTCCTTGATGTCCACATCACCAACAAACTGGCATGGGTCCTCAGATCCTCAAAAGGTTCTACAGCTGCACCATCAAGAGCATCCTGACAGGTTGCATCTCTGCTTGGTTTGGCAACTGCTCGGCCTCCGACTGTAAGAAACTACAGAGGGTACTGTGTACGGCCCAGTTCATCACTGGGGCCAAGCTTCCTGCCATCCAGGACCTCTATACCAGGCGGTGTCAGAGGAAGGCCCTGAAAATTGTCAAAGACTCCAGCCACCCTAGTCAGACTGTTCTCTCTGCTACCGCACAACAAGCGGTATCGGAGCGCCAAGTATAGGTCCAAGAGGCTTCTAAACAGCTTCCAACCCCAAGACATAAGACTCTTGACCATCTAATCAAATGGCTAATCAGACTATTTGCATTGCCCCACCCCCATCTTCTACACTGCTGCTACTCTCTGTTATTATCTATGCGTAGTCACGTTAATAACTCTACCTACATGTACATATTACCTCGACTAACCGGTGCCCCCACACATTGACTCTGTGTCGGTACCCCATGTACAAAGCCTCGCTATTGTTATTTTACTGCTGCTCTAGCATTTAGGTATTTTTCTTAAAACTGAATTGTTGGTTAAGGGCTTGTAAGTAAGCATTTCACTGTAAGGTTGTATTCGGCGCATGTGTCAAATAAAATTTTATTTGATGAATTCATTCAACACCAGAGTTCGAAACTGCCCTAGAGGCACCGGGGAACCAAGATGCAAGGAATTTTGTAGGCTATTCCATTAATGTGGGGCACTAAAACTAAAGGAGGATTTACCTAAATTGCTCGAGACCAGAGGGACCTCAACAGTTAACCAATCCTGGGAGCAGTGTTGGTGCCTCATTCCTTTGTACGTTAGCAACGAAGTTAGGTATGTTGGAAGCTTGTGTAGTAGGGCTTTGTAAACAAAAAGGGAGCAATTCATTCATCTATGGGACTTTAATGATCTACAGGGCTTTAAGTATTCATCATTATCTATAGCCTATTGAAGGCTATTAGCTATGTTTGTAGGATTTGTTGATCAGATGAAACACAGTCTAAATTGACTGATCTGGCTAGGTTCACCAAGTGTCCAGTAGAGGGCGCAGCTACTCCAGGGATCCACTCAACTCATAAAGCCGATGCAGATAGTCCTAGGGTTGCTTGAGAGGGTGAGAGCTGGTGCGGAAGGAGTAGATCCAGTATATATTGGAAGTGAACACAATACTCTGCTTTCTTGAATATATCCACAAATGGATCTAAGGGTCCTAAAACAGGGATGACAGGTGCAGTTTTTAGAGTTCCTGTTTTTAAGGGGGCACTGACAAAAAGAGCAATGGATAATGTATCTGTTTACACCAATGGAGTTGCTGGCCATACTCTTGGCTGCAGAGTGTGGAGGAGGTGAGGCCAGACAAAGTAGTCATCTGCTTTGACTCCTGTGCAGCACTGATGAGCTTAAATGAATTTGTGTCTCGGAGCAGACAAATGTATTGATTCAGATTTTGCCCTCCTTGTATAGGGTGAGACAGGTGGTGGTATTTGTGATGTTCCTCTGGGTACCAGCTCATGTGGGAGTAGAGGGGAATGAGGAGGTGGATGTTCTCGCCAAGCAGGCACTCAAACATCCTAATGTTGAAATGGGAGTCGTAGTATGGGAGCTGGAAGCTGGATGCTATATCACTATTGAAATAAAATATACATAAAAAACATACATGGCAAATCTTGGGACTCTTATTTTGAAATTGGAAATGCAGGATTTATTTTGGCATGACAAAGCAAGGGACTCATATTTTGAAGTGTGTTACATCCAGCTCATAGTTGCATCCAGCATCCTGGATGTAACTCTGAGGTTGATGCTGTAAGAAAATCTGAGCTGGATGCTGGATGTAACTCAGCACCTGATGCTGGATGTATCTCTGATCTGGATGCTGGATGTAACTCTCAGACAGATGCTTGATGTAACTCTGTGCCGGATGCTGGATGTAACTGAGCCGGATGCTGGATTTATCTCTGAGCTGGATGCTATGCAGGATGTTGTAACTCTGAGCTGGATGCTATAATGGCAGGGTTGGGTAGGTTACTTTCTAAATGTAATCCATTACAGTTATCTGTCCAAAATTGTAATCAGTAACCTAACTTTTGTATTACCCAAACTCAGTAACATAATCTGATTACTTTCAGTTACTTTTAGATTACTTTTCCTTTAAAGGGAAACTTCACTGCTAGATGCAGTGAATAGAGGATGTTCACATATTTATGCACTACAGCTGTATTTTTTTTCGCGCCGGGAGAGTTCAATCAATGACGTAGTCAGTTGATTTTTTATATTTTTTCACCTTTATTTAACCAGGTAGGCAAGTTGAGAACAAGTTCTCATTTACAATTGCGACCTGGCCAAGATAAAGCAAAGCAGTTTGACACATACAACAACACAGAGTTACACATGGAGTAAAACAAACATACAGTCAATAATACAGTAGAAAAATAAGTCTATATACAATGTGAGCAAATGAGGTGAGATGATAAGAGAGGTAAAGGCAAAAAAAGGCCATGGTGGCGAAGGAAATACAATATAGCAAGTAAAACACTGGAATGGTAGATTTTCAGTGGAAGAATGTGCAAAGTAGAAATAGAAATAATGGGGTGCAAAGGAGCAAAATAAATAAATACAGTAGGGGAAGGGGTAGTTGTTTGGGCTAAATTATAAATGGGCTATGTACAGGTGCAGTAATCTGTGAGCTGCTCTGACAGCTGGTGCTTAACTTCTTATGGCTGAAGGGGCAGTATTGAGTAGCTTGGATGAAAGGTGCCCATTTCAAACGGCCTGCTCCTCAGTCATAGTTCCTAATATTTGCATATTATTATTAGTATTGGATAGAAAACACTCTAAAGTTTCTAAAGCTGTTTGAATTATGTCTGTGAGATTAACAGAACTCATATTGGCAGGCAAAATCCTGAGTTGAAATCATAACAGGAAGTCAGAAATCTGAGCTTGTATCTATTCACCAGAGTCCCCAATGAAATCCCCTTGAGTTAGGAATGATTGTGCACTGCCTAGGGGTTCCACTAGATGTCAACCATCAAAATAAATTATAATGAGACTTCTATGATGTTGTGGGAGAGAATGATAGCAGAATCAGTCAGGTGTCCATCAAGCAGCCATTTTCTGATCATGCTTTTTCCTCATGGAAGTCACTTACGTTCCATTGCTCACAAAGACAAGAAAGAATACTCCGGTTGGAACTTTATTGAAGCTATATGTTAAAAACATCCTAATGATTGATTCTGTACTTAGTTTGAAATGTTTCTTCGACCGGTAATATCACATTTTGAAGTTTTTGTCCGATATAACGCTGACCAGAATTAGTGTTTGGATATGTAAACCAGACGCGCTAACAAAAGAAGGTATTTGGACATAAATAACGGATTTTTTCGAACAAAACAAACATTTATTGTGGACCTGGGATTCCTGGTGTACTTTCTGATCTAGATCATCAAAGGTAATGGAATATTTATCATGTCTTTTATTGTTTATAGTGACTCCATCTTTGCAGCTGTGGTATGCTACTTTTGAGCGCCGTCTCAGATGATAGCGTGCAATTATTTTTCCGTTAAGTTTTTGGGAAATCTGACATAGCGGTTGCATTAAGGAGAGGTATATCTATAATTCAATGTGTATAACTTGTATTATCATCTATATTTATGATGAGTATTCATGTTGAAACGATGGGCTATGCAAAGTCACTAGATGTTTTTGCATTTAGTGAATCTTGTAGCCTCAATGTAAACTCAGATTTTTTGATATAAATATGAATTTAATCAAACAAAACATGCATGTATTGTGTAACATGAAGTCCTATGAGTGTCATCTGATGAAAATAATCGAAGGTTAGTGATTCATTTTATCTCTATTCTGGTTTTTGTGAAGCTATCTTTAGCTGGGAAAAATGGCTGTGATTATTTTTGTTTTTGTGGTGACCTAACATAATCATTTGTAGTGCTTTCGCTGAAAAGCCTATTTGAAATCGGACACTTTGGTGGGATTAACAACAAGATTACCTTTAAAATTATATAAGACACATGAATGTCTGAGGAATTTTAATTATGAGATTTCTGGTTTTTGAATTTGGCGCCCTGCACTTGGACTGGCTGTTGTCATATCGGTCCCGTTACCGGGACTGCAGCCATAAGAAGTTTTTAAAGCTAGTGAGGGAGATAAGTGTTTCCAGTTTCAGATTGAGCTTGCTGTCTGATCTAAAAATGAGTGGGATCATGTTTTGTAGCAATTGTTGTGGCCTTTGTGTTTCGCCGATTGCACGATCATGCTAGCAGTGAGTATATATAGTTGTCCTTGTTCAACAGAGGAATTGCAGGATAAATAGGTTGCCTCATTTTCCCTGACTTTGTAAAGAGTACAGCCTGACAGGAGCCATACTTCCTTGTTCCCACCCTTGAAGGCAGGCTTTTCAAAATTGGGTAAATGCTAGTTTACAGGATCATGAGAGAATGTTACCGTGCACTGTCTATCCGAGATTGCTGAATAACTAGCTACAATCGCTGCTTCTGCAAGATAAGCTGGATGACTAAACATTATTTGATGTTATTTTACAGCCCTATTTATTTAAGCCGGAAGAGGAGTTGAGACAGCGAGAAAAATAATTGCAAGACCTGCAAGCAGGAGCGGCAGCCTAGGCCAAGACTCCGGAGGGTGAATGACAAACGAGTAGGAACACACACATGTCCAAAGATATTATTTGTTAGGAAAACAACAATGAAGGCAATGCGAGTGGCAGCCAGAAAATGTGGCAGGGGGAAGAAGTCTGCATACTTTATCTGGGGATCACTGGAGGTGCTTGGGCTCTCATTGAAGAGAGAAGTTTGTCCAGCTCAGTAAAGCCTCAAACATAAATTGTCCACAACAGTGAAATGGGCTATTTCTATGTGAATTAGTGAGGAGGCGGAACACACCTCAATACAAACTGTTGTAAGAAAATAAAACTTGTTAGAAAATCATTCGAAATTGAAAGTTGAAACATAGCCTATAGGTAATTAGCAGGCAGCGTGTCTTGGTTTGAGGGCAGCACAGGTTAACAATCACATTTTGGAAAAGTAGGTGCATTCTGACATCACTTGCATAAAAAAACAGATGCTGGGGCGTAATATGCTTACTACAGCGGGCACGCGCATGTGTCCACGTGTGCCATTGCACCCATGTGGATTTTGTCCATCCACACCAGACATGATTGGATACCATGAAATTGGGGCGAAAAAGGGGTAAAAAAATAAAAAAATAAAAAATGAATATGTAAAAAATAACAGTCTGTCAGATTTCTAGTCATTCCAAATTAATTTAATACCCCTTCGATCTTCAAGAATAGGACTTTGAAATATGGAAATATAGATTAGCCAAATTGTTTTACCTGAGCATAACCCAAAAATGAAGGACTAATTAGCCAACGGATGACTGATTGGGCTCATTGCGTAATGTTGAAAAATAAATGCTGCTCTTGGAATGGCATGCTTTGAGTACTAACAAAAAGTGCTATTTGCATGTGAAAAATATATTCCATATGCTGCATTTGCTATAGGCCTATTGTTTGTTGACACTTTGATATCTCGATAAGTTGCAGCTGTTGAAGTGAGCATGTGTCCTTTAGGCCTATGGATTTTTGTGGGGGAATCAGCACAAATTAGATTGAGCAATAAAAGCCTAACTCGTGGTCTTCTTAAATTAAACTTTTTTTTGACAGTATGACACACAATACCACGGAGGAGTTTAGAAGGGAGGAACTCAAAAACTGCCTTCAGGAAGGGAGAAACTCAAACATTTATTCCATAGGCTGGGATCCGCACCATGCAGCTGTTGCAAGAGCACATTTTTCACTGGTCGTCCACTGTCCATGATACAAGTTACTTGCATACTACAAACTTGGGAAAGGTTGGCTTTTAATCAATGTCTCCACACAGTGTTTTGTGCTGGGTGGAGGTGAGAGGAGAGGAAAAGAGGAGGGGGAGAGAAGAGGAGTAGGGGAAGAAAGGAGGAGAAGGAGGAGAAAGAGAGGTATAGAGTGGACAGTAAAGTAGAAGGAGGAGAGATGGAATGAGGATTGTAGGTGGGATGGTGAGAGGAACAGGGGGAAGGAGGGACCATGGGGGTGGGGGCGCTGCCATTGGATTTTGTACCAGTGTTTTGGGGGATTTGGTGGGCTGGGCCTTCAGGAAGAGAAGAACTCAAAAAATGTATTCCATAGGCTGGGATCCGCACACTGGCTGTCCACTGTTCAAAACGTTTCTTAAACGGAAGCAAGTGGAACAAAACGGGAAGGGACCTACCTTTCTCTGATAGAAAGGTAGGTCCCGCCATTTGGTTCTTATTAAACGGTAAACGGTTTCCGTAATGAATACACCCCTGATCGCAAAAAACTGATTGAAAGGAAGTTTAAACTTCTTAAATTCAATCATTATTGGATAAAATACACATACATTTGTGAACAGCCATCCACAACAACCACAATCCGTAAGGTGCTAATGGCTAAATGAGAGAGCAGCAGTGTATTTGTATTTATTATGGATCCCCATTCTCTTCCTGGGGTCCAGCAAAATTAAGACAGTTTATACAATTTTAAAACATTACAATACATTCACAGATTTCACAACACACTGTGTTTCCTCAGGCCCCTACTTCACCACTACTACATATCTACAGTACTAAATCCATGTGTATGTATAGTGCGTATGTTATCGTGTGTGTGTGTGTGTGTGTGTGTGTGTGTGTGTGTGTGTGTGTGTGTGTGTGTATGCATGTGTCTGTGCTAATGTTTGTGTTGCTTCACAGTCCCCACTGTTACATAAGGTATTTTTTAATCTGTCTTTAAAATCTAATTTTACTGCTTGCATCAGTTACTTGATGTGGAATAGAGTTCCATGTAGTCATGGCTGAATGTAGTACTGTGTGCCTCCCATAGTCTGTTCTGGACTTGGGGACTGTGAAGAGACCTCTTGTCTTGTGGGGTATGCATGTGTGTCCGAGCTGTGTGTCAGTAGTTTAGACAGACAGCTCGGTGCATTCAACATGTCAATACCTCTCAAAAATAAAAGTAGTGATGAAGTCAATCTCTCCTCCACTTTGAGCCAAGAGAGATTGACATGCATGTTATTAATATTAGCTCTCTGTGTACATCCAAGGGCCAGCCGTGCTGCCCTGTTCTGAGCCAATTACAGTTTTCCGAAGTCCTTTTTTGTGGCACCTGACAACACGACTGAACAGTAGTCAAGGTGAAACAAAACTAGGGCCTGTAGGACCTGCCTTGTTGATAGTGTTGTTAAGGCAGAGCATCACTTTATTATAGACAGACTTCTACCCATCTTAGCTACTAATGCATCAATATGTTTTGACCATGACAGTTTACAATCCAGGGTTCTCCAAGCAGTTTAGTCATCTCAACTTGCTCAATTTCCATATTGTTTATTACAAGATTTAGTTGAGGTTTAGGGTTTAGTGAGTGTTTTGTTCCCAAATTCAATGCTTTTAGTTTTAGAAATATTTAGGGCTAACTTATTCCTTGCCACCCTTGCAGCTCTTTGTTGAGTGTTGCAGTCATTTCAGTTGCTGTAGTAGCTGATGTGTATAGTGTTGAGTCATCCGCATACATAGACACTCTGGCTTTACTCAGTCAGTCGCATGACGTTAGTAAAAATTTAAAAATGTAAGGGGCCTAGACAGCTGCCCTGGGGAATTCTTGATTCTAACTGGATTATATTTGAGAGGCTTCCATTAAAGAACACTCTCTGTGTTCTGTTAGACATGTAACTCTTTATCCACATTAGAGCAGGGGGTGTAAAGCCATAACACATACGTTTTTCCAGCAGCACACTATGATCGATAATGTTAAAAGCTGAACTGAAGTCTAACAAGACTATCCACATTATAGCAGGGGGTGTAAAGCAATCATTTTATCATGCATTTCTCTTAGCCAATCATCAGTAATTTGTGTAAGTGCTGTGCATGTTAAGTGTGCTTGTTGTGTGTGTGTTCCTTGTTCCTTCCCTATAAGCATGCTGTAACGATCGTCTTCGGGAGAAAGAGAGGAGGACCAAAGCGCAGCGTGGTAAGTGTTCATGATAATGTTTTAATTAAACTCAGAACACTAAACAAAACAATAAACGATGAACAAACGAAACAGTACCGTGTGGCGAACAAACACTGACACGGAAGACAAACACCCACAAAACCCAACAGAAAACAGGCTACCTAAATATGGTTCCCAATCAGGGACAACGATTGACAGCTGCCTCTGATTGAGAACCATATCAGGCCAAACACAGAAATACAACACAGAAACACAAAACATAGCTTACCCACCCAACTCACGCCCTGACCACACTAAAACAAAGAAAATACAAAAGAACTATGGTCGGAACGTGACACATGCTGAAATTCTTTTGTCAATTTGTTTACTATGAAATAGAATTGTATCTGGTCAAACACAATTTTTTCCAGAAGTTTACTAAGGGTTGGTAACAGGCTGATTGGTCGGCTATTTGAGCCAGTAAAGGGGGCTTTACTATTCTTGGGTAACGGAATAACTATAGTTTCCCTCCAGGCCTGAGGGCACACGTTCTCTAGTAGGCTTAAATTGAAGATGTGGCAAATAGGAGTGGCAATATCGTCTGCTATTATCCTCAGTAATTTTCCATCCAGATTGTCAGACCCCGGTGGCTTGTTATTGTTGATAGAGAACAATAATTATTTCACCTCTTCCACACTGACTTTACAGAATTAAAAAGTACAATTATTGTCTTTCATAATTTGGTACGATTTACTTGGATGTGTAGTGTCAGCGTTTGTTGCTGGCATGTCATCCCTAAGTTTGCTTATCTTGCCTATGAAAAAGTCATTAAAGTAGTTTGCAATATCAGTGGGCTTTGTGATGAATGAGCCATCTGACTCAATGAATGAAGGAGCCAAGTTGGCTTTTTTCCCCAAAATTTCATTTAAGGTGCCCCAAAGCTTTTTACTATCATTCTTTATATAATTTATCTTTGTTTCATAGTGTAGTTTATTTTTACTTAGTTTAGTCACATGATTTCTTAATTTGCAGTATGTTTGCCAATCAATTGGGCTGCCAGACTTAATTGCCATACCTTGTTCCTCATCCCTCTCAAGCGTACAATTTTTAAATTCCTCATCAATCCAAGGGGATTTAACCGTTTTTACAGTAATTATCTTAATGGTGCATGTTTATTAGTAACTGGAATAAGTAGTTTCATAAATGTGTCAAGTGCCGCTTCTGGTTGCTCCTCATTACACACCACAGACCAGCAAATATTCTTTACGTCATCAACGTATGAATCACTACAAAACTTATTGTATGATCTCTTATACATTATATTAGGCCCAGCCTTTGGAACTTTGGTTTTCCTAGATATGGCTACTATAGTGTGATTCACATCAATGCGCTATGGAGCCTAGATAATAAGAAGTGATATCCGTATCACCCGTAGGCTACACCACTGCTGTCATCCTTGCCTCCAAGTGTTTATTCCAAATGGATAATCTTTGGATCCAACAACAGACACACCATTGGAAGACATAGCTTGGACTGTAGCCTACAGAAGCATATTCCTGCTCATTTCCAGCTATCCATCAAGCACATTCGGTGTGTCATCATAGGTTTCTCTGGCGTAACAAATTAAACTTGCGTTTTTTTTCAATGTTGATTTGAATGTCAATGAGAAAAGAGAAAGGTGTCAAAAAAAGTAATCCTAGAAGTAATAATCTAGTTTTACTAAAGTACACATCCAGCATCCAGCTCAGTGTTAGAGCCCTTGTTAAACGTTGTAGTGTAGAATGTCCACACTGAGATTGGAAACTTGGGGGTTCGATCCCCGGTCAAGTCATACCAAAGACTCTGCACAGCACTCCGCATTAAGGAGATTGATTGGGAGTAAGGCCCTGCGATAGACTAGCATCCTGTCCATGGGGTGTACTTGTACATCAAGCTGCCTCACACTACTTACTTACTGTCATTGTGTAATAGTTCACCTGTTCTGCAGTTAGCCTCTGAAAGGGTTAAAGACTGCTGCACTTTCACAAATAAGGGCAACATATATTACATACTACAAACCTGGGAATGGTTGGCTTTTAATCACTGTCCCCACACAATTGTGTTTTGTTCTGGGTGGAGGAAAGAGGAGAGGAAAAGAGGTAGGGGAGAGAGGAGGAGTAGGGGAAGAAAGGAGGAGGAAGAGAGGTATAGAGTGGACAGTATAGTAGAGGGAAAAGAGATGAAAGAAGGATTGTAGGAGAGATGGAGAGAGGAAGAGGGGGATGGTGGGACCATGAGGGTGGGGGCGCTGCCAATAGATTTTTCACCAGTGTTGTGGGGGATTTGGTGGGCCGGGCCTTCAGGAAACTCCCTGGTGTGACAGGAGCAATGGGGCCTAAGCCAGTATTAATTAAAGACAGTGGTTGGGCTGGAGTCCACAGCAAAACGGCTAAAAAAGAACTGAGGTATTTGTCCTACTGTGCCTTCAGAAAGTATTCACACCCCTTGACTTTTCCACATTTTGTGTTACAACCTGAATTTAAAATTGATGAAAATTAGATTGTTTTGTCTTTGGCCTACATTTTTTTTTACAAATTCATTAAAAATGTAAAGCTGAAATGTCTTGAGGCAATAATTATTCAACCCCTTTGTTATGTTAAGCCTAAATAAGTTCAGGAGTAAAAATATGTATTTTGCTTAGTAAGTTGCATGGACTCACTCTGTGTGGAATAATAGTGTTTTTAAAAGTTATTAATGACTACCTCATCTCTGGACCCCACACATACCATTATCTCTAAGGTCACAAAGTCAAGCAGTGAATTTTAAAACACAGATTCAACCACAAAGAAGAGGGAGGTTTTACAATGCCTTGCAAAGAAGAGCACCTATTGGTAGATGGGTAAAAATGAAGAAAAAAAAGGAGACAATGAATATCCCTTTGAGCCTGGTGAAGTTATTAATTACACTTTGGATGGTGTATGAATACACTCAGTAGACGGAGAGGAAGGAAACCACTCTGGGTTTTCACCACGAGGCCAATGGTGATTTTAAAACTGTTTAATGACTGTTTTAGAAGAACACTCGGTAATGGATCAACAACATTGTAGTTACTCCACAACACTAACCCAATTGACAGAGTGAAAATAACTTATTATGGCTGGGGGCAGTATTGAGTAGCTTGGATGAATAAGGTGCCCAGAGTAAACTGCCTGCTACTCAGTCCCAGAAGCTAAGATATGTATATTATTAGCAGATTTGGATAGAAAACACTCTGAAGTTTCTGAAACTGTTTGAATGATGTCTGTGAGTATAACATAACTCATAAGGCAGGCAAAAATCTGAGAAAAAATCCAACCAGGAAGTGGGAAATCTGAGGTTTGTAGGTTTGCCTATCTAATATACAGTGTCTTTGGGGTCATTTGCACTTCCTACGGCTTCCACTAGATGTCAACAGTCTTTAGAACCTTGTTTGGTGCTTCTACTGTGAAGAATGAGGGAAGGAGAGCTCTTTGAGTCAGGTGTCTGGCATGAGCTGACCACGTGCGATCCCGCGAGAGCGACCTGTGTTCCATCGCATTTCTGAAGACAAAGGAATTCTCCAGTTGAAACATTATTGAAGATGTATGTTAAAAACATCCTAAAGATTGATTCTATATATTGTTTGACATGTTTCTACGAACTGTAATGGAATTTTTTGACTTTGTCTGGACCTAGTGCCTGCGCATTTGGATTACTGTACTAAATGCGCGAACAAAAAGGAGGTATTTGGACATAAATGATGGACGTTATCGAACAAAACAAACATTTATTGTGGAACTGGGATTCCTGGGAGTGCATTCTGATGAAGATCATCAAAGATAAGTTAATATTTATAATACTATTTCTGGCTGTATGGCTTGTTTGGGCTCTGAGCGCTGTACTCAGATTATAGCATGGTGTGATTTTTCCGTTAAGTATTTTTGAAATCTGACACAGCGGTTGCATTAAGGAGAAGTTTATCTAAACTTCAATGTATAATACTTGTATCTTTTATCAATGTTTATTATGAGTATTTCTGTAATTTGATGTGGCTCTCTGCAAAATTACCGGATGTTTTGGAGGCAAAACATTACTGAACATAATGTGCCAATGTAAACTCAGATTTTTGGATATAATATGAACTTTATCGAACAAAACATACATGTATTGTGTAACATGAAGTCCTATGAGTGTCATCTGATGAAGATCATCAAAGGTTAGTGATTAATTTTATCTCTATTTCTGCTTTTTGTGACTCCTCTCTTTGGCTGAAAAAATGGCTGTGTTTTTCTGTGACTAGGTACTGACCTAACATAATCGGATGGTGTGCTTTTGTTGTAAAGCCTTTTTGAAATCGGACACTGTGGCTGGATTTAAAACAAGTTTATCTTTAAAATGGTGTAAAATACTTGTATGTTTGAGGAATTTTAATTATGAGATTTCTGTTTTTTGAATTTGGCGCCCTGCACTTTCACTGGCTGTTGTCAAGTCGATCCCGTTAACGGGATCTCAGCCATAAGAAGATAAGAAAGCCTGTACAGAATAAAACTAATCCAAAACATGCATCCTGTTTGCAACAAGACACTAAAGTAATACTGCAAAGCAATTAAATGTTTGTTCTGAATACAAATTGTTACTGCATGTAATGTTTGGAACAGATCCAACACAACACAACACATTACTGAGTACCACTCTCCATATTTTCAAGCATGGTGGTGGCTGCATCGGAATGGAGCTAAGCACAGGCAAACGGGAGGAGGGTGTAGTTTCTTCTGGACAGGACAGGGCCTAACTATACTGGCCCAATAAGCACATGTCCTAGAGAAATCCCTTCATTAAAACCTCTTTGGGCTAGGGGGCAGTATTTTCTCGTCCGGATAAAAGCGTTCCCAAAGTAAACAGCCTGTTACTCAGGCTCAGAAGCTAGGATATGCATATGCATGGTAGTATTGGATAGAAAACACTAAAGTTTCTAAAACTGTTAAAATAATGTCTGTGAGTATAACAGAACTGATTTGGCAGGCGAAACCCAGAGCACAATCCATCCAGGGCAAACATTTTTTAGGTTATTGTGTTTTCCAACGCTTTTCTATGAGAAACCTGATTTATTAGGGCCCAGATTGCAGTTCCTATGGCTTCCACTAGATGTCAACAGTCTTTAGAAATTGTTCGATATTTTTCTTTTGAGAAATTAAGTAGTAGTCCTATTCTTTCCATGTGTCACTCAGATGGACTCAAGTCTTTTGGTGCGCGTAAACAGGAGCGCGCGCCTCGTTATTTTTCTCCGGTATTGGAAACAGCTTATTCCGTCATAAATTGAATTGATTATTTACATTTAGTGTACCTGAGGTTGGATTAAAAATGTTGTTTGAAATGTTTGGACCAAGTTTATAGGTATTATTATTATTAGATACTTTGTAGTCATGTCGAGCGAGTTGGAACCGGTGTATTTCTGAATCAAACGCACCAAATAAATTGACATTTTGGGGATAAAAGAAGGAATTTATTGAACAAAACAACCATTCATTGTGTCAATGAGACATTTGGGATTACAAAAAGATGAAGATCTTCAGTAAGGCATTTATTATATCGCTAT
Organism: Salvelinus alpinus; assembly: GCF_045679555.1. Lineage (NCBI taxonomy): Eukaryota > Metazoa > Chordata > Actinopteri > Salmoniformes > Salmonidae > Salvelinus > Salvelinus alpinus. The sequence goes on along the minus strand of NC_092099.1, from coordinate 5,551,375 downwards.
TTCTTACTTTCATGTCGCACCTGCCTGGTTGAAAAATGGTTTTCATGTTTTTGTAAGCGGGGCGCTGTCCTCAGATAATCGCATGGTGTGCTTTCTCCGTAGAGCCTTTTTGAAATCTGACACAGCGGCTGGATTATCAAGAAGTTCACCTTTATTTTGATGTATTACACTTGTATTTTCATGAATGTTAAATATTTATATTTCTGTAGTTTGAATTTGGCGCTCTGCAATTTCACCGGATGTTGTCAAATCTATCCCGCTAACGGGATTTGAGCGTTAAGGGATCCCTAAGAGGTTTTGATGGGACAGTGGTTAGGGAATTTGTCGTTGTTGCTGGTGGCTGTGGGTAGACCCGCTAGGGGCATCACCCTCTCTCACATTCCAGACAAACTCTTTACTGTATGACAAATTATTACCAATATTCGTAACACAGATTTCAAAAAAGAAATGTCAGAGAGAATAACAACACACAGTTTAAACTATTTATTTTCTCTCCATATTTGTTTATACTCCCCTATCATCTTGGCGATCTCACTGCAGAGTTACAGGTCAGGGAATTAGAATGAATACTTAGGGAGAACTCCCGACGATCCAGCAGACCCAATCTGGTGAAATTTGTTATTGAAGCAAGACAAAAACAAAGAAAAGAAAACAACAAGAGCAATACACATATAACACTTGATGTGGGGAAAACTTAAATCCATTTGGACTAAGTGTCAAGCAATACCAACATATCTGTGTTTCTTAAATGTGCATATTTATCACAGGGCCCAAGTGGAATGGTAATTCCCCCTTTGGAGACATGCACTTCTCTAGGATCGGGGGCAGCATTTTCACGTTTGGATGAAAAGCATACCCAAATTCAACTGCCAGCTACTCATCCCCAGAAGATAAGATATGCATAGTATTAGTAGATCTGGATAGAGAACACTCTGAAGTTTCTAAAACTGTTTGAATCATGTCTGTGAGTATAACATAACTTATTTAGCAGGTGAAACCCCGAAGACAAACCATTCAGAATTTTCTTTTTGAGGTCACTCTCTTTTCAATGTGTTTTCATTGGGAATCCAGATTTCTAATTGATCTTCTTGCAGTTCCGACCGCTTCCACTGGATGTCAACAGTCTTTAGAAATTGGTTGAGGTTTTTTCCTTTGTGTAATGAAGAAGTACGGCCATCTTGAATGAGGGTCACTTGAAGTGTCCTGTTTGTAAGAGGCGCGTGACCAGAAAGCTAGCTACAGTTTGTTTAAATCCTGTATTGAACACAGATCATCCCGTCTTCAATTTTATCGATTATTTACGTAACAAAATACCTAAAGTTGTATTACAAAAGTAGTTTGAAATGTTTTGGCAAAGTTTACAGGTAACTTTTGAGATATTTTGTAGTCACGTTGCACAAGTTGGAACCGGTGTTTTTCTGGATCAAATTCGCCAAATACATTGACATTTTGGATATATATTGACGGAATTAATCGAACAAAAGGACCATTTGTGATGTTTATGGGACATATTGGAGTGCCAACAACAGAAGTTCGTCAAAGGTAATGCATTAATTATATTTTTATTTCTGCGTTTTGTGTCGCGCCTGCAGGGTTGAAATATGCTTCTCTCTCTTTGTTTACTCTTTGTTTACTCTGTTGCTATCCTCAGATAATAGCATCATTTGCTTTGAATTCTGACATGTTGGCTGGATTCACAACAAGTTTAGCTTTAATTTGGTATCTTTCATGTTTGATTTAATGAAAGTTAGATTTTTATAGTAATTTATTTGAATTTGGCGCTCTGCATTTTTACTGGCTTTTGGCCAAGTGGGCGTCCCACATATCCCAGATAAGTTAATCATATCGTTATTCATGTGGCATAAACAAACAACACCACTGCCTGTTAAATACAATAAAAAAATTAGAACAACAAATCAAATTAGAATTACAACTCTTGATAACGCCATGAGAAAATAATTGTATTCCATAAGGTCATGGTAGAATAGACTAGAGACAGGTGTCCTTCATTCAGGGGCAGCACTCTCTCTCTGTCCTTCTCGTGGTTCGAATCACACATGGGACTATTGATAAATTATAAACTTATTCTAATTATTAGCCCATTTAAATTTCACCCAGTGTCTCCAGTCTTTCTAGTGAGGGTGATCAGGCCTCACCAGCAAGTCAGAACAGAGGTCAAAGGTCAGTCAGCCCTATTTAGTGAGTGTTTGTTTTCCTGTACCTCAGACATTATTTAAAGTTATGTCAAACATTTTGTGCATCAGGACATGTCTTCTAATCAAGAGTTTTGTTGCATCCAAAACTGACAAAGAAACTAAAACATTTAATTTGTGTACAGCATCCTAAAACCAAAATAAAAAGGCCCCACACAATAAATCAAACAGAGTTTTAACTACTAACACATATTCATTAACAGGTATATTGTGTTTTGGTGCTGGCATATATATGATAAAAATCGTAGGGTAAAAACAAACAAAATGACCAGGCCTTACTTAATTTGGAAGCTTCCTTAACATCTGGATCCGGGTACCTTTAACTGCTCTCCTAAGGCACTTGCCTTAGGAAGCCTTTATTTATGGGGTTTATATGGGCTTTATTTAAAAATGTATTACCAGGGTGGAGGGAATCTCATAAGCGTTTATAGTTGTATTGGGTACAGGTAAGTCAAGTCCCGTAGCTTGCTTTAACCTTATCTTAATCAAATGATCCATAAAGGGAACACTCTGAACTTGAGCGGGTAACAGCCCCCGGACACTGATTTCCTGAATATGAAAGAGATCTGTACCTCTCGGGCTGCTGTGGTGTGTATACATTTTACACCACTTATGTATGTCTACGTGTGGGTGTGAAAGTAACACATTATACTCAATATTATGTTACTTTATCTCTCGTAACCCACTTGACACTTGTGTTACATCACAAATTCCTCCTCTACACTAGTGTTCTATTAATACAGGGTTTAAATATTCAATCTAGTGTTCTGTTTAACAGCATATTTGGGAATTATACTCCCTTCTTTCATATCTCCATACATAATACCTTTATAATGTTATAAATCTTTAGGTTTTCACCTCCACACCGCAGCAACAGTCACAGCACACAGCATACCCCAGAACTGGTTGGGGTATTCATAATTTTCCCTGTATAACTATACCTAGGTATTCACACCCACACCACTCCATGTGCATCTATGCACCACGTGTATCTTCAACGGTTCTAGCCTCTCAGAGACAGTGGTCCCAGACCACATAGATAATTCAGAAATGTCGATGGAACGCTACTTCCTGTACATATAAAACGCCATGTTCAATACAAAACCACGTGCTACTATTAGCAGTCCCAGACTACCATTGGTGGTGGTGGACAGAACGCCTAGATAACGTTATAGATGGAAAAACATTCTCACACAGATCTGGAAAACTCAGCTCACATTCACACTAGAGCTAGTCCCCTGACAGCTCTCGTTCACTCTGTACGTTATAGCTAAATTTCAATCTCCTATTATCCATATTTCGATCTGAATTAATAGCAATAATTTCAATCTATTTATTATCCAAATTTCAATCAGCTTATTAATATGTCATGTCATATCATCTCACAATCACACAACTGTCACGTTCCCAAACACACTCTGTAATCTCTCTTATTATTCATGTGCATCTTTAACGATTCATTTGTCGTTACTTGCTATGTACCATATGTATCTCCTGTACATATTTAATAACACCACATTCAAAAACACCTCATGTTATTTGTAGTGGCTGCAGACCACGTAGACATTTCTTATCAATGCCTACCGACAGCTGTCAGTGGGGCTTTCCATGGTACTGTCACACCCTCGTTCTAGTCTTCTCATTAAACTAGTGAATAGCCTTATCTCTGTAAGACAATCGGTACCTTTTATGCATTACTCGCCTTGATTCAATTTTTTATAATAAATTTGTATTTTTATACAGATTCATTTAAATTGACTAACGGAAATGAGTTGCCGTCCCTCAACTGTTCACCGATGATGTGTCTCCTCCTGGGCAACTCACAGTAAGGATCTAGTCTGGGCGGGCCTCGTAGTCTTTTGGTCAGATGGGAATTTCCCTCACGCTTCAAAAAATGCACCGCCAGTTTTCCTGTTCATTGATGCCAAATTGTTGTGGAAATTCTTACACGGGGACACTCAAAGTCAATCTTAAATGAATCACTCTTTATTGTCAGCAAGCTGGAGAGGTCACAGTCAAACTTAGTTGCATAAAGTACCAGTCTGAATTGAGCTCTAACGGGCAGTTCCGTTAGTTCCCTTATATACTGACAAGTTCTATTTGCATGATTTAGCTTATTCATCATTCATAATTAATGTTTGCTTCATTCGTGTGACAACCAATACTGGGTCATGCATGTGACAGACCAATACCTCATGAGGCTTGTTCTCTCTAAGCTGAGACCTTGAAACTGAGATATCCCTTTCTATAAACAAGGTTCTGGGCGTACTGCCATATTGCAGATACTGATAGTGAGGATTTGTTCAATCAGTCACTTGCATGAACACTGAAATTGATTTTTTTTAAAGCACAAACATAAAAATGGCCATCACAATAGTAAAGATTAACCAACACCTGACACAGACATAGTGGTATAGCGGGAAGGTCAAAGTACTATGAAACAAGAGGTTGTGAATCGATTCCCAGGTGAGGACATGTTGAATAATATTTACTGTATAAACAAACATGCACTGTGTCAAATATGTAAGTTGAAAACACTATGTTAAAAGCGTGCGTGTATCTCTAACCTTACAAAAAGCTATGAATGGCTCAGTGATTCACCAATCAGGGCCTTGATTGGCTTGGCAGCAGAAACAAGGCATGATGTGTAATAAAACAATATTTGTTTTTGGAGAACGTTTCTTTGGGACCATCCGTCGAACGTCCTGACAACTGATACACAGAAATTTTCCTGCAACGTTCCACAGTGTCTAGAATATTAATATATTTTGTTCTGAGAACATGGCAACCATGTTTTGTGTATGTTTGGTGGGACGTTGATGGCATATTCTCTTAACCCAACGAAACCTGGACACATGAATGTTCGTGCAACGTTCCCATGAAACATGTCTAGAACATTAATGTATTATGTTCTGAATACACGGTAACCATGTTCTGGGTAAGTTCTATTTGACAATAAGGGAATGGTCTCTTGCTTGCACATCACGGAAACATTGCTTGCACATCACGGGAACATCCCTTTGAGAACATGACTTAATGAATTAATGAGTCAACTTACGGGAACGTTCTCTAAAGTTGTGGGAACGTTTGTTGTTAGCTGGGTGGATATCAGCAATATGCTGATTGCTAGTCATCTCTCTGGTAAGGTCAAATGGGTTATGAACATGATGTGACTATGTTGTTATTGACATGACTTTGTTGTCTGACCTGATGTTTATACTGATGCCAGGAGAGTAGTGATCCCCTCTTGCCTCTGAGAGAGCCATAGCTCTTCCGTCGACCACTCAGTGTTTACCCAAGAAAGCCGAAGATCAGAGTGAGGCTATTTTAGCTACTAAAAAACATGCATCATAGTATCACTCTCTCTCTCTCAACCTCTCTCACCATTTCTCTCTCACACATGCACACTTGAGTACACACACACACACACACACACACACACACACACACACACACACACACACACACACACACACACACACACACACACACACACACACACACACACACACACACACACACACACACACACACACACACACACACACACACCCCTTCCTCACCCTCACCTGACTGAAAGTGTTATCCTTCAGGAGGCCCCAGGGCAGTAGCGAGCCAGGCCTGTCTAAGAAGCAGCAGAATGCAGGCCATCTGACACAATGTTCACCTGCAGGTATTAAGACTGGCAAGCTAGGATCTCACTCTCTCGCTCACACACACACAGAGTTCACTCTGAGTGCACTTGTCATGAATATATTAAACTATGAATACATTATCAACACACTGGCTCTTCAGGTGAGACGACTTTTGACTTTTTTTAAATGACATTTTAAACTCTTATATCCACCCCTTAATAGTGTAAGCTACTTTCTAAGAGCTGTTCACAAATCCAAGTCCAAATACTTAATGATACTGCTATTTATTGGAACACAGATGGCTGAAATAACTGTCCTGGATGTCAGCTTGAGGATCTTCCCAGATCAGTCAACGAGTGACTTTTCTTTTGGTATGAAGTCATAATGGATGTCACTTTGTTGTGGCTCTTTAGGCTTTATCTATGACTATGATTGGCGAGAGGAGTTGATGTTTGATGAAAGAAGCATAAGCTACTGTATTTATTTATTTCGTTCGACCGGGTGAACTCTGAACAGAAAGATACCGTTTGTCTGCAAACATCTTCAGTTGTTTTAGGCTACCACTAGGGGGCACAGTCCAATTTACCAGGAGGATAGCTGTTACTTTGACAAAGAGACAGAGAAAGAGACCAAGAAAGCAACACATTTGTTTTTAATTAATTTGTCCAAACAACTGAATCTGTCCCCTCTCGGCATTTCACACTGTACCGGTTCTAGCTAGATATCCCTTTTTTGCCTTCATTCTCTCTACCTCTCCCTCTCTTTGCTTCCGGCCTTAACACGACAACCTACCTCCTATTGCTCCACCTCGCCAGTGTCCCCAGGTTTCTCTGGCCCAGCGCCTAGCCCCCTATCCTGGGTAGAGATCCAAGGCCATGTCCCTGTCATCCATACTCCATACAGGGTGCTGTGTGCCCGGATGGGGGGCATTGATTTGGGTCGGTGTGTTGGTTCGAGCAAAATTCACCTTTTATATTTTCTCCCCCTTACCCTGAATGTGTTTGCTAATGTTTTATTGTTCCTCCTCCCTCATCCCTCTCTCATCTCCCTCTTGACCCTGACATTCTACTGTAGGATGTACCCATCCAGGGGTCTCCCAACACCTCTCTCTCCCTCATCCCTATCTCTTTACATAATCATCTCTTTCTTCCCATCCAAGGACCCCAGCCACCTGCAGAGCCCATGTTTCCACCGACCAGCTGTAGCAGGGAGGACTAAGGGATCTAGGAAGAGCAGTGTTTCCCCGCAATGATTTTCCAGGCAAGGCGAAAATGGCCCCAAAGCAACATCCAGGCCGCCGCGTGATGTCAGGAGTAACACTGAAACTCTGTGTTCCCTAGGCTGTGCTAATGCTATGCGCTATGGAAATGTGTCTGTGACTTACTGTACACCATCAAATAAAGTAAAGACACCATATTCTCTCTGGTTAGCTGCTAGCATATTCTTTTTTAAAGAGATTGACATATTGAAATTCATTAGATTGTACGTTGTTATTTTGTGTCCTTGGCATTTTACTGCATACATTGACTCAGACTGTGACAAGCTTTGGTTAGGCGCTGTGAAAAGGTATTTGCCCCCTTTCAGGTTCTCTTTTTGCTTATTTTTGACACAGTGTTTTTAAATCGTTAACCAAAACAGCAGCGCTGTGAAAAGGTATTTGCCTCCTTTCAGATTTTCTCTATTTTTGCTTATTTTTGACACAGTGTTTTTAAATCGTTAACCAAAACCTAATATTAGACAAATGGAACCTGAGTAAACAAAGAACTCAAAATATTGACAATCATTTAATTTATTTCAGAAACAAAGTTATGCAACACCTAATGCCCGTGTGTGAAAAAGTACTTGACCCCCTTACACTCGATAACTGGTTGTGCCACCTTCAGCTACAATGACTGGAGTTGTTGATCAGTCTCTCACGTTGCTGTGGAGGAATTTTGGCTCACTCTTCCATGCACATCTAATTTCAGGTCCTGCTACAACATCTCAAACGGGTTTAGGACTGGACTTTGACTAGGCCATTCCAAAACTTCAAATGTGTTGCATTTCAGCCATTCTGATGTAGACTTGCTTGTGTGTTGTGGATCATTGTCTTGCTGCATGACCCAGCTTCAGCTCACGGACGGATGGCCTGACATTCTCCTTTAGAATGATTTGACAGAGCCAAATTCATGGTGCCTTCAATGATGGCAAATCATCCATGTCCTGACAGAGCAAATCATCCCCAAACCACCACACTACCACCACCATGCTTGACCGTTAGTATGAGGGTTCTTACCGTGGAATACATGTCATCAAAAGAATTCCACCTTTTACTTTCTTCCAGGAGTCTTGACGAACATCCAGGTGCTTTTTGGAAGACTTGAGTCTAGTTTTTGGACAACATGGGTGCCGTGAAACGAAATCTGTGATGAATGAAGTTATATAGCCTTTAAAAAACATAAATAATTTGCTACCATATTAAAGCACATTATGCTTGGTTTCTGGCTCTTTAAGTAGTTTTCAGCTTAAATCAAATAATAAATAAAAAATGATCAAATGTTTAGTCAAAATCTCATTATCGTAATGCATCCGGGTAGATTTTGTAGGACTTTAAATGCATTTAATTCATAAAAAATAACTAACTCATTTTAGTTATTTTAATTCAAACCAATGACATACTGTTTAAAGTGGTACATATTCAAAGACCTTAATCATTTCTGGGTATTCACATTACAAACTAGTCATATTTCAGATTAAAGCCGTGTCCGAGCACGTGTTTCTCATTTCTTCAAGTTTTCTTCAAGTTTTTGTACAAAGTACAGTGTTTAATTCATCACTAAGAAGAGAAGATCAAAGATGGCTACAATGTAATCTAGTCTTTTCTCTTTTATTATATTTAAATGTGATAACTGTCCTCATACACCCCATTTACCCATTTTAGATTATCATTACCGTAACTGTGTAATACTTCATCTTTGAGCAAAATTATTGATTATTTATTTCAGAGTCATAATGACTTCTGCCATTGTTAGCAAATTATGCTATGGGCTTCTCATTAGCGGAATGGCCCTTTCTCACTACCATGACATAATGGTTTTCTGTTGTTGTAATTAGAAGTTCACTTACGGAAATGTTAAAAACTGTTTCTGATGCATATACAACGTAATTCTATCACATTATGTGCACAACAAATACACCACTAACCAAACAACAGTGCTAGGTGTATGCACACATGAAGTAAAGGGTAACTACACTCATCCTTTTTATTTCTTAGATTTTTCCCAGAACTCAAAAATGGTTTACTGATGTGGTTTAAGCATTGTTGTGGACTTTTGTTTTATTCATTTCTTCGAAAAGTGTAATTTTGAGAGAGAACCTGATTTGTGGTGCTTATCTTTTCCACTATTTTGGGGTTGAGGCATATAAGCTGTGTTAAAGGGACATTTCACTCAAATTCAGAGATTAATAGTCAAGATGAATACAAGATGATGTCGAAACGTTGGTTGTTTACCCAATAAATGACTGTGAATTGATATGTAAAGTGCGCAACTCTCTTTATTTGTATAGCCTGCAGTTGATTTCAGCAACTTTACTAAATGTTGGGGTGTTCACCAGCTCTTGCTTTTCACCAGATGAAGACACACCCCATGCCATTGATTGTGTAGCGCCAGCTATATTCCTCAACACCAACATTTCCATATATTATTGGGTAATTATCTTTTTCATTCATTTGTTGTTGTTTTTTGCATATTGGTGTATCTACACAATGAATGGTCTGGGATGTGAACTTGAATGTATAGTTCACACAAATAACAAAATTACATATTGGTTTTCTTACCCTGTAAGCAGTCTATGAACAGTATAAGACAGCAATCCATGCTTGGGTTTTGTTTACCTGGTCACTGTCTCCAGTTTTTTAGCATTTATAGCACAAAACCAAAGTAAGTGAATATCCCTGATATTATGTTCCTGGTATTATTTGGATTTTTTTGTCCAAATCATCTTAAAGTAACTTTATTGTGCTACATTACATTTCTTAAAACTTTGGGATGATTTGGACAACATTCACATTAATTCAACAAAATGTTCCTCTGCCACTGACTTCCTGAACCTGCTAGACTGCCTTAATCTGGTGCAGCATGTCAACGTCCCCACAGACAATCGTGGACATACACTAGACCTCATCACCATTGGAGAAGTCCCTGCCTCAGATCTAGATGTGCATGAGCTAGGTGTATCTGACCATAGGGCCGTGACAATGTACTCCTGCACTATTAAATTCAGAAACATCAAGTCCCTCGACACATCCATCTTCCAGGAGTCTGTTTGCCCTGCCCAACAAGCTGACTGTCATGAGTCCACCACTCTTCCACCAAGGCGCCTGCAAGTTCCCAGACATTTCTGGGGGGAATGGCCCTAGCCCTCACCCTCCGATCCAACAGGTCCCAGGTGGTTAATGGGATTGAGATCCGGGCTCTTCGCTGGCCATGGCAGAACACTGACATTCCTGTCTTGCAGGAAGTCACGCACAGAACGAGCAATATGGCTGGTGGCATTGTCATGCTGGGGGGTCATGTCAGGATGAGCCTGCAAGAAGGGTACCACATGAGGGAGGGGGATGTCTTCCCTGTAACGCACAGCATTGAGATTGCCTGCGATGACAACAAGCTCAGTCCGATGATGTTGTGCCAACCGCCAAAGACCATGACGGACCTGACCTCCTGACCTCCAAATCGATCCCGCTCCAGAGTACAGGCCTCGGTGTAAGGCTCATTCCTTTGACGATAAAAACGAATCCGAACATCATCCCTGGTGAGACATAACCGCAACTCGTCAGTGAAGAGCACTTTGTCAGTCCTGTCTGGTCCAGCGATGGTGGGTTTGTGCCCATAGGCGACGTTGTTGCCAGTGATGTCTGGTGAGGACCTGCCTTACAACAGGCCTACAAGCCATCAGTCCAGCCTCTCTCAGCCAATTGTGGACAGTCTGAGCACTGATGGAGTGATTGCGCGTTCCTGGTGTAACTCAGGCAGTTGTTGTTGCCATCCTGTACCTGTCCCGCAGGTGTGATGGTCGGATGTACCGATCCTGTGCAGGTGTTGTTACATGTGGTCTGCCATTGCGAGAACCATCAGCTGTCCATCCTGTCTCCCTGTAGCGCTGTCTTAGGCGTCTCACAGTACGGACTTTGCAATTTTCGCCCTGGCCACATCTGCCGTCCTCATGCCTCCGTGCAGCATGCCTAAGGCACATTCACGCAGATGAGCAGGGACGCTGGGCCTCTTTCTTTGGAGTTTTTCAGAGTCAGTAGAAAGGCTTCTTTAGTGTCCTAAGTTTTCATAACTGTGACCTTAATTGCCTACCGTCTGTAAGCAGTTAGTGTCTTAACAACCATTCCACAGGTGTATGTTCATTAATTGTTCATTGTTCATTGAACAAGCATGGGAAACAGTGTTTAAACCCTTTACAATGAAGATCTGTGAAGTTATTTGGATTTTTTATCTTTGAAAGAAACAGGGACGTTACTTTTTTAACTGAGTTTATGTGGTGTTCTGGACCCAAGGTTAATAAAAGTGTGTGTATAGGTGAGAAAAAGTTAAAAGTAAACAAAAAGGTTTGCTGTGTGACTTCACTCTGTCTTCCTCCTCCCTGGGCCTCCTGTGTCAACATAGCACCAAGAACCTGTATGTCTGTCTCCCTGCCTGTGTGCCTGTCTCCCGCTTTTCTCGCACTCTTTACCCTTTGTAGTGTGTGAAACTACACAATGTCTTGCGGGAACCTGCACAATGGTATTACAACACATTATTTTGATACATTATTTTGATACATTGCAAAAAATGCAGTGCACATTGGGGGAGGACAGAACACATAAATAGCATGGCATATGTGGCTCCTTTCCACAATCAATCAGTATGGCAAAAATGATGAGATGAGATCTCTGCTCAGAGAATAGTTTTTGCAGAGAGAGAAGCTGGTGTGGAAGGAGCGTCTTCCACTTTGGAAGATGAAGAATTTTCCAAATATGAGGATCATGTCTCTGACAATTCTGAGTCTGACAGTGAGTTGGAAGAAGAGGATGAGATTGACCCTCAGCCAGCCCCAGGACCAGCCCATCAGCAGCCTGCAGGAGGAGAAATATGGATGTAAAAGATTGTGACATTGAATCGTCTTCTTACCCAAGGAATGAGCCACCCCGCATGGCTGCCAATGTGATAAGGATGCAACCAGGGCCGACGCAGATGGCGGTTACTCACGTGCAGGACATAAAGTCTTCTTTTCATCCCAGACACCATCCAGAAAATCATTCTGGACTGCACTAATTTGGAGGGAAAACGGGTTTTTGGAGAGAGATGGAAGGAGATGGAAGGAGACCAAACTCACGTACATGCATACTTTGGGGTTCGTATCCTTGCTGGTGTTTTCAGATCCAATGGGAAATCCACAGAATAACTGTGGGATGCAGAAACTGGCAGAGAGCTTTTCCATGCAACAATGTCTCTGGAAAACTTCCACATAATTTCCAGGATTACCCGCTTTGATAAACAAGACACCGGACCAGCTCGGCTGCAGAGAGACAAGATAGCTGCAGTTAGGTCAGTGTGGGACTAGTGGATGGACAGTCTTTCCCTGTTTTACAACCCTGGGCCCAATGTTACTGTTGATGAGCAGCTTATGCCATTTAGGGGCCGTTACCTCTTCCGGCAGTACATACCGTCTAAACCCGCAAAATATGTAATCAAGATCTGGGCTGCCTATGATGCTGCTTCATCATATGCGTGGAACTTGCAAGTGTATACGGGAAAGCCAGATGGAAGAGCCCCTGAGAAGAACCAAGGGATGCGGGTTGTCCTGGACGTGACACAGGGACTCTGTGGCCACAACATCACATGTGATAGCTTTTTTTACTTCGCACAAGCTGGGACAGGAGCTCCTCAAGAGGAGGCTGATGATGGAAGGAACAGTACAAAAAAAACAAGCCAGAGCTCCTACCTCAGCTGTTGAATACGTGGAAAAGGCCTATCAAATCCTCTACCTTTGTGTTCACGGCCGACACGTCCCTAGTGCCCTACATTCCAAAGAAAGGCAAAAATGTGGTACTCATGAGTACACTGCATAGGAATGGGAGAATCTTTGGCCAGGAACATCAAAAAACAGAAATCGTGATGAATTACAATGTCACAAAAGGAGGGGTGGACAATTAAGACAAGCTGGTTACTGGCTACAGCTGCAAAAGAAGAACCCTACGCTGTCCACTTGTGATATTCTTCAACATCTTGGACATCTCAGAGTACAACACGTTTGTCATCTGGATGGCATTGAACCCAGATTGGAACAGAGGGAAGCTCCAGAGGAAACAGCTCTTTCTCGAGGAGCTGGGCAAGGCATTTGTAAGACCTCAAATCCAAAGGAGACAACATATCCCAAGGACCCCAGCTTCTGCAGCCATCGTGAGGAGGATTCAGGAGGAGGATGCTGGTGCCCCATCCACCCATCCACCCAACCCATAGAACCAACAACTCCAATACCAGAAGTAAGTGTGAGTGATGTTGTTGCATGTGTGTGTGTCTGACTCTCCTACCTTGGCCTGCTGTAACTATGTACTGTATGTGAGTGAGATGTTAGTAAAATTCCTGAATTAAGTGTTTTCATCATTCCAGATTGCAGCCGGTAGCAACCAGAAGAAACGCTGCAATGTGTGTCGCCCCAAGAAGGACAGGAAGACACAATACACATGCATCAAGTGCAAGAATACATTTGCAACACACACACAGTAAAACTCTGTCCCTCATATGGTGTGTAGACCGGCCTTAATTTGTGTTCAATGGGGCTCTTTTATCGTTTACATAAAATACTGTGTGTAAAATGTGTCCTTCCAATTTGTTCAGTTCATAGCAATAAACATCAAAAGTGATGAACACCTTGTTAAATGTATATTTGTTCATGGATTCGAACCAGCAACCTTTCAGTTACTGGCCCAGCAATCTTAACCACTAGGCTACTAGCGAGGATCACCCTCAATTTCAAAAACCTACAAATGTTGTTGTGTTGAAACAGTTTGGCATGAGAGAGCGGGCCAAAATTCCTCCATAGCGATGTGAGAGACTGATCAACAACTTCAGGAAGTGTTTGGTTGGAGTCGTTGAAGCTAAAGGAGGCACAACCAGTTATTGAGTGTAAGGGAGCAATTCCTTTTTCACACAGGGGCATTAGGTGTTGCATAACTGTGTTAATTAAATATAATGTTTGCACATTTTGTGTTATTGGTTCACTCAGGTTCACTTTATTTAATATTAGGTTTTGGTTGAATATCTGATACCATTCAGTGTCAAAAATATGCAGAAATTGAGAAAATCAGAAAGAGGGCAAATTCTTTTCAACAGCACTTTACATGCAAATTTTTGCTCCACGTAAATGGTATAATGTAATGTTTAAACAGTCAAAAGTACTCTCACCTGAAGAGCCAGCGTGTTGATAATGTATTCATAGTTTTATGTATTCATGACAGGTTACGTAAGTGCACTCAGAGTGAACTCTGTGTGTCAGTGAGCGAGAGAGCGAGATCCTACCTTGCCAGTCTTAATACCTGCAGGTGAACATGGTGTCAGATGGCCTGCATTCTGCTGCCTCTTAGACAGGCCTGGCTCGCTACTGCCCTGGGGCCTCCCGAAGGATACCACTTTCAGTCAGGTGTGGGCGAGGAAGGGGAGTGTGTGTGTGTGTGTGTGTGTGTGTGTGTGTGTGTGTGTGTGTGTGTGTGTGTGTGTGTGTGTGTGTGTGTGTGTGTGTGTGTGTGTGTGTGTGTGTGTGTGTGTGTGTGTGTGTGTGTGTGTGTGTGTGTGTGTGTGTGTGTGTGTGTAGTGTAGTGTAGTGTTTTCCGTAAGTATATGGAGTAGCCAGACAAATAGAAAAACTAGCCAGCAGGTGCATTCCTCCCGGGATTTTGTTTTGTAAAATGAGCTGTATTGTGGTGGCCTCTGGTACATTGTAATGCATTTATTCCATCCGAAATACACAGCTAAATTATAAAATACTTGAACGACTTTACCTCCCACATTGGTAAAATGAGTTGTGGTATTGAGTAGAAAGACATGACTTTGCAATTAAAATGACTGAAAATGTATGAATTCAGTGTGTTAGTTGCTTTTATTGTCTAGACCTATATGATCAGGAATGTTTTCCAAGTAAGATACCCTTTTTATAACATTAAACCTGTCTTTCAAGCCATATTTACAGTTTAACCACAAGATATGAACTGCCACAATGATGTGTGTTCTTCAAATTATGTATTTTATTGGCTGTGCTGCTGTGGACACTTAGGATAAGAAACCAATGTGTCATTTTTATATTTGGGTGAACTATCCCTTTAACAGTTTGGCCTGTCAATCAATGACTGTGGCTGAGATTGTCAGGGGAGGGGGCCGGATGTTTGTGAGTCCCAGAGTTGGTAGGGTTTCAGACCTGTCAATCAATCAAGAAGAAGTCAATCAATCAAGAAGTCATAAGATTAGTAATCTAGTCTGAAAAAGTAGTCTAGTCTACCCTTTTAATTTCATTTATTGTGGCAAAAACTGAACCTAGTCTACTCTTTCAATGTAGTCTATTATGGCAAAAACCTAAGAATAAAGGTTGTGTTATGTCAGGTAAACATGGATTCCCTATTGAGAAACAATATACAGTATAATTGCAGGAAAATGGTTTTTAAAACGCAAAATTGCTCAGGGGGAGGACCCCCAGACCCCCCCCTATCAGATTGTGCACCCCCGATTTTAAACCAAGTCAGGCACCCATAAATTGACCTCCAGTTATGATTGAAGAATGAAGCAAGTGTCTAAGATTGGCTTTGCTAAACAGAAAGCAGTAGTTGACTACACCAATGTTGACACTGAAGTCGAATCAGTAGGCCTATATCAATACCATATAAGTATCATGACATTAGCTTTTATAACCTTCTATAATCAGTTTTTTGTTTTTTATCATATTTTGGACCAGAATGAGTCTATTTCCATTACCTATTGTTCCTGCAGTGAGGATTCAACATATTCATCTAATGTTTTTATCATTCATCTAATGTTTTTATCATTTATCTGCAGATAATTGCCAAAAAGCAGTAGTAGCCTACCAGTATGCAAATATGGGAGCCAAATGAATGGCTCTCTCACCTCACCAATGCGATTCGGTTCCGTTCACCGAAAAGATACTTTAAAAATATCTGTTTGTTCGCGAACAACCCAACCCATCACTAGGCTACGCTGACAAGAAACTTTAGTGGTCACTGGCAAGACCGACATGGGCTTTGAATCCTAGGAAAACAAGATCTTTGGCTGACTGGTCTCGATGCCATACCATGGACATATAACCACGTTGTGTAATTTATGAATAGAACATCGATGTAGGAGATTGCCTTTATTCAGTCAGTTCGACACCTTTTTAAGAAATTAGTCAACACAAGCTGTTCGGTCATCAATCAAACAACAGCAAATAGCCTATGCCCCCCAACTCCGTGGCGAGGATAAATAAATGAATGCGCCACAAAACAATAATTAAGTGGATTTCAACTAATCGTTGCCACTTACATTACATGGGACGTTTTAAATGAATTCACTCACAGGAAACAATGAAGAAGCATCATGCTCTCCCTCGTCCGTGAAAATACATTTCACCGTAGCCAACCACAGCACACAGACAAACCAGGAGTGCTTCCCTGTTATCGCTAGCTTTGTGACTGACAGGCGACTGTCCTATCAGTCGAAGAGTCTCAGTGTGTGCTTGTATGAGTTGAGTTGAGTCTGTCAGTGTTTGCTCATAGTATGTGTGCGTGTGGATGTATCCGTGTGAGCATATACTGTACGTGTGCTGCTGAGTCTCTCAGTGTGTGTTTGTACAGTATGTGTCTGTCTCAGTTTGTGTGTGTGTGTGTGTGTGTGTGTGTCCATGCGCGTATTGGTGCATGTGTATGTGTGTGTCCATATGTGTGTGTAGCCTATGTGCCTCAGTGTGTGTCCGTACGTGTGTGTGTGGGGTGGTGCGGATTACGGAGCTGACAGCAGAGTGTTGAGGGGCTGGCTATTCCAGTGCACGCTGGTCTCTCTGCCTTCCCGTTGATATGGACATTGATTTTGGAAAAGGTATGCTCAGTTTGTCACTTGCAGCATTGCATTACTTAACCAGAGATTATTATATTAGCTGTCTGGTCTGTGTTTTATAAATTTGCAATAAGCATAAAACAAACGATATAAGGAATTGGCAACTCGTTCTCATTCTGAGAAATAAGGTAGGCCACTTGATTTCGAACATCTGAAACAAAGTGGACAGGCTTGCACGCTGTTCAAACAGTCGGAGACGGACAGACGAGCGTGTCTATTGCAACTCAACTGTTCTACGTTATCTAGCAAATAGATCCAAGTTGGCTAAACCTGAAACAGAAAGATTAGCTGGCTACTCACTAGCACGTGGGCTTGTGCTTGAGAGATTGTTCAGTAGACCTGTGTTCATTTTCTACAATGCCTGCGAGACAAGAAGTTAGTCAAATCAAATTCCATTTAATTTATCGCATGCGCCGAATACAACTGGTGTATACTCGGCAGTGAAATGCTTGCTTACGAACATTTCCCAACAGTGCATAGTTAAAATAATAATAATGAAAAATAAAATAGTATGCAACACAAGACGAGTAAAATATAACACACAAGAATGGAGCTATATACAGGCAGTACCCGTATCAGATCAATCCGCAGAGGTACGAGGTATTTGAGGTAGATATGTACATGAAGGCAGGGTAAAGTGACTATGCATCTGGATAGGAAATAACAAACAAAATAAAGAACAGAGGGGCAGCAGCAAATTATGAGTGTAAAAGTGTGTGTTTTTTTTTACCCTCACACACATTTAAAGATGCGCCATCGAGAGCCTCCTGTCGAGTTGTGTCACCTCCTGGTACGGCAACTGTACCGTCCGCAACCGCAGGCCTCTCCAGAGGGTGGTGTGGTCAACCCAACGCATCACCGGGAACACAATGCCTGCTCTTCAGGACATCTACAGCATGTACATAGACTTGGAACACTGGTCACTTTAATAATGGAACACTGGCTTACTTTAATAATGGAACACTGGCTTACTTTAATAATGTTTAGATACTGCATGGTGGTGGCAGCATCATGCTCTGGGGATGATTTTCAGTGGCAGGGACTGGGAGACTAGTCAGGATCGAGGGAAAGATGCATTACTGGGGGCAAACTACCCATTCTCCAGGACACCTACAGCACCCGGTGTTACAGGAAGGCCAAAAAGGACATCAACCACCCAAGCCACTGCCTGTTCACCCCGCTATCATCCAGGAGGCGCGGTCCCTATAGTTGCATCAAACCTGGGACAGAGAGACTGAAAAACAGCTTCTATCTCATGGCCATCAGACTGTTAAACACCCATCACTAGCATATTAGAGGCTTGTAGGCATAGGCTAGGAATCACTGGCCACTTTAAGGAATGGAACACTAGTCACTTTAATAATGTTTACATATCTGGCATTACTCATCTCATATGTATATACTGTATTCTATTCTACGGTATCTTAGTCAATGTTACATATCTTGCATTACTCATCTCATATGTATATACTGTATTCTATACTATTCTATACTATCTTAGTCACTTAATAATGCTTACATATCTGGCATTACTCATCTCATATGTATATACTGTTTTTCTATACTATTCTACTGTATCTTAGTCCATTCCGCTCTGACATCGCTCGTCCATATGTAAACTCAGCAACGTCTTCTCACTGTCAACTGCATTTATTTTCAGCAAACTAAACATGTGTAAATATTTGTATGAACATAACAAGATTCAACAACTGAGACATAAACTGAACAAGTTCCACAGACATGTGTCCCTGAACAAAGGAATAATGGAATGGAATAATGTGTCCCTGAACAAAGGTCGGGGTCAAAATCAAAAGTAACAGTCAGTATCTGGTGTGGCCACCAGCTGCATTATGTACTGCAGTGCATCTCCTCCTCATGGACTGCACCAGATTTGCCAGTTCTTGATGTGAGATGTAACCGCACTCTTCCACCAAGGCACCTGCAAGATCCCAGACATTTCTGGGGGGGAATGGCCCTAGCCCTCACCCTCCGATCCAACAGGTTCCAGATGTGCTTAATGGGCTTGAGATCCGGGATCTTCGCTGGCCATGGCAGAACACTGACATTCCTGTCTTGCAGGAAATCACGCACAGAACGAGAAGTGGGGTGGCAGATAGCCTAGTGGTTAGAGCGTTGGACTAGTAACCGAAAGGTTGCAGATCAAATCCCCAAGCCGACAAGGTAAAAATCTGTCATTCTGCCCCTGAACAAGGCTGTTTTAACCCACTGTTCCTAGGCCGTCATTGAAAAAAATGATTTGTTCTTAACTGACATGCCTAGTTAAATAAAGAAAAAAGATGTCAGGATGAAAAAAGGTGTCATGTCAGGATGAGCCTGCAGGAAGGTGTACCACATGAGGGAGGAGGATGTCTTCCCTTTAATGCACTGCATTAATGTGTTAATAACCTCTTTGGGCAAGGTGGGATGCTAGTGTCTCATCTGGCCAACATCCGGTGAAATTGCAGAGCACCAATTCAAATTACAGAAATAGTAATAATAATCATTCATGAAAATACAAGTGTTTTACATCGGTTAAAAGATAAACTACTTGTTAATCCAGCCGCTTTGTCAGATTTAAAAAAGGCTTTACGGCGAAAGCATACCATACGATTATCTGATGACAGCGCACCGGTTACAAAAGCATACAAACATTTTCCAACCAAGTAGAGACGCCACGAAAGTCAGAAATAGCGATAAAATGAATCACTTACATTTGAAGATCTTCATCTGGTTGTAATACCAAGGGTCCCAGCTACACAATGAATGGTCGTTTTGTTCGATAAAGTCCCTCTTTATATCCCAAAAACAAAATTTTGTTGGCGCATTTTGTTCAGTAATCCACTGGCTCAAAGGCGGTCAAAACATGCAGACGAATACATCCTAATAGTACCGGTAAAGTTCTTTGAAACATCTCAAACAATGTTGATATCTAATCCTCAGGGGATCAATTATCTAAAATAATCGATAATATTTCAACCGGACAATAGTGTATTCAATAGAAAGGAAAAACAACGAAGAGGGCGCACACAGTCACGCGCACAAACCAGTACTGCATGATTCCATAGTCCCCTGACCAAAAGGTCTCATTCTTCTTCATTTTTCAGAAAACAAGCCTGAAACCATGTCTAAAGACTGTTGACATCTAGTGGAAGTCATAGGAACTGCAATCTGGGCCCTAACCCATTACTTAGTCAATAGGCATTCAATGGAAAACCCACTCACATCAAAAAAATCCCACTTCCTGGATGGATTTTCCTCTGGTTTTCGCTTGCCATATCAGTTATGTTATACTCACAGACATTACTTTAACAGTTTTAGAAACTTCAGAGTGTTTTCTATCCAAATCTACCAATTATTTGTATATCCTAGCTTCTGGGCCTGAGTAACAGGCAGATTACTTTGGGCACACTTGTCATCCAGACGTCAAAATACTGCCCACTAGCCCAAAGAAGTTTTAAGATTGCCTGCATTGACAACAAGCTCAGTCCGATGATGCTGTGACACACCACCCCAGACCATGACGGGCCCTCCACCTCCAAATCGATCCCACTCCAGAGTACAGGCCTCGGTGTATTCTCATTCCTTCGACGATAAACGTGAATGTGTCCATCACCCCTGGTGAAACAAAACCACGACTCGTCAGTGAAGACCACTTTTTGCCAGTCCTGTCTGGTCCAGCGACGATGGGTTTGTGCCCATAGGCGAAGTTGTTGCCAGTGATGTCTGGTGAGGACCTGCCTTACAACAGGCCTACAAGCCCTCAGTCCAGCCTCTCTCAGCCTATTGCGGACGGTCTGAGCACTGATGGAGGAATTGTGCGTTCCTGGTGTAACTCGGGCAGTTGTTGTTGCCATCCTGTACCTGTCCCGCAGGTGTGATGTTCGGATGTACCGATCCTGTGCAGGTGTTGTTACACGTGGTCTTCCACTGCGAGGATGATCAGCTGTCCGTCCTGTCTCCCTGTAGCGCTGTCTTAGGCGTCTCACAGTACGGACATTGCAATTTATTGCCCTGGCCACATCTGCAGTCCTCATGCCTCCTTGCAGCATGCCTAAGGCACATTCACACAGATGAGCAGGGACCCTGGGTCTCTTTCTTTTGGTGTTTTTCAGAGTCAGTAGAAAGGCCTCTTTAGTGTCCTAGGTTTTCATAACTGTGACCTTAATTGCCTACCGTCTGTAAGCTGTTAGTGTCTTAACAACCGTTCCACAGGTGCATGTTCATTAATTGTTTATGGTTCACTGTACAAGCATGGGAACAGTGTTTAAACCCTTTACAATGAAGATCTGTGAAGTTATTTAGATTTTTATGAATTATCTTTGAAAGACAGGTTCCTGAAAAAGAGACGTTTCTATTTTTGTTTATATGTACATTTATACTCCAGATTCCGACATTGCTCGTTCTAATATTTCTATTTCTTAACTCAATTGTTTTTAGATTTGTGTGTATTGTTGTGTTTTGTTAGATACACTATATGTAAAGTATGTGGACACCCCTTCAAATGAATGGATTTGGCTATTTCAAGTGTATAAAATCAAGCAGAAAAAAAGCATTCTCTGGAGTGATAAATCACACTTCACCATCTGTCAGTCCGACAATGAATCTGGGTTTGGCGGATGCCAGGATAACACTACCTGCCCCAATGCATAGTGCCAACTGTAAAGTTTGGTGGTAGAGGAATAATGGTCTGGGGTTGTTTTTCATGGTTTGGGCTAGGCCCCTTAGTTCCAGTGAAAGGGAAATGTTAATGCTACAGCATAAAATGACATTCTAGACGATTCTGTGATTCCAACTTTGTGGCAACAGTTTGGGGAAGTCCCTTTCCTGTTTCAGCGTGACAATGCCCCTGTGCACAAAGCAAGGTCCATACAGAAATGGTTTGTCGAGATCGGTGTGGAGGAACTTGACATGTTTGCACAGAGCCCTGACTTTAACCCCATCTTTGGGATGAATTGGAATGCCGACTTCGAGACAGGCCTAATCGCCCAACATCAGTGCCTGACCTCACTAATGGTCCTGTGGCTGAATGGAAGCAAGTCCTTGCAGTAATGTTCCAACATCTTGTGGAAAGCCTTCCCAGAAGAGTGAAGGCTGTCATAGCAGCAAAGAGGGGGACCAACTCCATATTAATGCCCATGATTTTGGAATGAGATGTTCGACGAGCAGGTGTCCACATATTTTTGGTCATGTAGTGTATTACTGCGCTGTCGGAGCTAGGAACACAAGCATTTCACGACACCCGCAATAACATCTGCTAAATATGTGTATGCGACCAATAGAATTTGATTTAATTTGGGTGAGCGTTTTCTTGATTGTTTAGTTGAGTTCCAGACTGGTGTTGGCCTGTGGAGGAATGTAGACAGCCGTGATAATTACGGATGAGAACTCTCTTGGAAGATAAAATTGTCTACAGGTTATTATAAGGTATTCTATATCAGGTTAGCAAGCGCTCAAGATACCCTTCACACTTGAAGCAGGAAACCAGTTGTTATTAATGAGTAAACACTCATCGATAAATTATTAGTGAGTCTAATGGTTGTGGAAGGCTTATATTTAGCTGAGGTAGAATTTCACAAGCCCTGAAATCATTCGATTATTGCAGACTCTTTGAAATGCAGTATATTTTACCTTTTAATTGTACAACAAAGTCTATTCAGAAAAAAACATTAAACAAATCGAGATATATATTGTGAATCGCCCATGAAAAACTAAATCAAGGCCATTTCATCCATAAATATTCCCTTACCTTTGATGATCTTCATCAGAATGCACTCCCAGGAATCCTAGTTCCACAATAAATTGTTGTTTTGTTCGATAATGTCCATTATTTATGTCCAAGTAGCTACTTTTGTTAGCACGTTTAGTACACATATCCAAACGCTCGTGCAGGTACAGGCGAACTTCGGACAAAAACTTCAAAAAGTTATATTATAGGTCGAATAAACTTGTCAAACTAAGTATAGAAACAATCTTTAGGATGTTGTTATCATAAATATTCAATAACGTTCCAACCGGAGAATTCCTTTGTGTCTATAGAAGTAATGGAACGCAAGTCGATATCATGTGGAATGCGCGTGACCAGGACCTGGCTCTCTGCCAGACCACTGACTCAAACAGCTCTCATCCGGCTCAACATCACAGTAGAAGCTTCATTCAATATTCTACAGACTGTCTACAGACATCTAGTGGAAGCCGTAGGAAGTGCAAACAGATCCATATCCCACTGGGATTTCAAAAGGCGATGAAATTAATATCGACCAGCCTCAGAATTCCCATTTCCTGTTTGTATTTTTTCTCAGGTTTTTGCCTGCCATATGAGTTCTGTTATACTCACAGACATCATTCAAACAGTTTTAGAAACGTCAGAGTGTTTTCTATCCAATAGTAATAATAATATACATATATTTGCATCTGGGACAGAGTAGGAGGCAGTTCACTCTGGGCACGCTATTCATCCAAAGTGAAAATGGTGCCCCCTATCCCTAAAAAGTTATAAGAACTCACCTTGCCATAATAAATTGTAATAGCATCAGTATAACAGTAACAGAGTAAAGCGATATTAATGGAACAACAAAACATGTACAAGTTATATAGTGCAGAATTTCTAGAAATGCTAGTATTATTAATTTATTAGCTGTTCTCTCTCACTCTCTGTTTTCCTCAGAGAGAGTGAGAGAGAACCCTACTCCTCCTCCTCCTCTTCTCCCCACCGAGACCCAGTGCGAGATTGAGAATGGGGTACAGGAGTCAACTCCTCCTCCTCCCTCTGGTTAGCACACTAATGTTGATGGAAGACAGCCTTAACACAACACTGATCACACTGATTAGTGTCTGTTGATGTATACCATAGAGACAAAATAAAAAGAAGACTAGTATCCCAATGGGACTCATCAGGGTATAAGATGAATAAAATATGAGCTATGTCTACAGTAAAACGTGATATACAGTGGGGAGAACAAGTATTTGATACACTGCCGATTTTGCAGGTTTTCCTACTTACAAAGCATGTAGAGGTCTGTAATTTTTATCATAGGTACACTTCAACTATGAGAGACGGAATCTAAAACAAAAATCCAGAAAATCACATTGTATGATTTTTAAGTAATTAATTTGCATTTTATTGCATGACATAAGTATTTGATACATCAGAAAAGCAGAACTTAATATTTGGTACAGAAACCTTTGTTTGCAATTACAGAGATCATACGTTTCCTGTAGTTCTTGACTAGGTTTGCACACACTGCAGCAGGGATTTTGGCCCACTCCTCCCTACAGATCTTCTCCAGATCCTTCAGGTTTCGGGGCTGTCGCTGGGCAATACGGAGTTTCAGCTCCCTCCAAAGATTTTCTATTGGGTTCAGGTCTGGAGACTGGCTAGGCCACTCCAGGACCTTGAGATGCTTCTTACGGAGCCACTCCTTAGTTGCCATGGCTGTGTGCTTTGTGTCGTTGTCATGCTGGAAGACCCAGCCACGACCCATCTTCAATGCTCTTACTGAGGGAAGGAGGTTGTTGGCCAAGATCTCGCGATACATGGCCCCATCCATCCTCCCCTCAATACGGTGCAGTCGTCCTGTCCCCTTTGCAGAAAAGCATCCCCAAAGAATGATGTTTCCACCTCCATGCTTCACGGTTGGGATGGTGTTCTTGGGGTTGTACTCATCCTTCTTCTTCCTCCAAACACGGCGAGTGGAGTTTAGACCAAAAAGCTCTATTTTTGAATCATCAGACCACATGCCCTTCTCCCATTCCTCCTCTGGATCATCCAGATGGTCATTGGCAAACTTCAGACGGGCCTGGACATGCGCCTGCTTGAGCAGGGGGACCTTGTGTGCGCTGCAGGATTTTAATCCATGATGGCGTAGTGTGTTACTAATGGTTTTCTTTGAGACTGTGGTCCCAGCTCTCTTCAGGTCATTGACCAGGTCCTGCCGTGTAGTTCTGGGCTGATCCCTCACCTTCCTCATGATCATTGATGCCCCACGAGGTGAGATCTTGCATGGAGCCCCAGACCGAGGGTGATTGACCATCATCTTGAACTTCTTCTATTTTCTTCTATTTTCTAATAATTGCGCCAACAGTTGTTGCCTTCTCACCAAGCTGCTTGCCTATTGTCCTGTAGCCCATCCCAGCCTTGTGCAGGTCTACAATTTTATCCCTGATGTCCTTACACAGCTCTCTGGTCTTGGCCATTGTGGAGAGGTTGGAGTCTGTTTGATTGAGTGTGTGGACAGGTGTCTTTTATACAGGTAACGAGTTCAAACAGGTGCAGTTAATACAGGTAATGAGTGGAGAACAGGAGGGCTTCTTAAAGAAAAACTAACAGGTCTGTGAGAGCTGGAATTCTTACTGGTTGGTAGGTGATCAAATACTTATGTCATGCAATAAAATGCAAATGAATTACTTAAAAATCATACAATGTGATTTTCTGGATTTTTGTTTTAGATTCCGTCTCTCACAGTTGAAGTGTACCTATGATAAAAATTACAGACCTCTACATGCTTTGTAAGTAGGAAAACCTGCAAAATCGGCAGTGTATCAAATACTTGTTCTCCCCACTGTATATATATTATAAATTGCACTGTCACTTTTTGTATTTTTGTAGTTTGAGTATCTCCCCAAAAATGTGATTTTTTTAAAACAGTTACAGTATGTGCTAAGAACATATTTTAATTACTGTATCTATTTAGTAGAAGGGGGGGGATCAAAACAGTTACATATCGCAATATTATTTTGGGATGATATTATATCGATATTTGACTTCATATAGCCAATCGATTTGTAAGAATAACTACAAATAATGTCTACTGAAGGTTCCATACAAATAGTGCTGGAAGAATAGCATCACACAATGACCAGAGAGCACAGTCCAGTAAGCTTCTACTGTACCCACACACTGCCCCTCTCCTGACTGTGAGAAACAGAGACAGGGAGAGATAACACAACCGGAGGTATTGACCACCTCACAGCCCCCGCTGTCAACCTGTAGAAACAGCCCAACATATATTAGCATGAAATAAATGAGTCTCTCTCACCACGTCAGGCCCTGCTACCTAAGGCCAAAGGTTTTACTGTCCCAGATGCAGGCTCCATCTGCCCTCCTTCTCCTTCGCCTCTTCTTTATTCTTTGTTAACTGTTGAATAGATGGATTGGACAGAACTCAACTGATGATATTGTTGAGTACCATACGACATATTTAAATATTGTGGGTAGTAGAAAACAATACATTCATGATTATTTGATGAGTGACTGATGTTAGCCTAACTACAGTAGGGTACTTTCCCACTTGTCACAGAGCATTAATCAACTCCATTAGATTCAGAAATTAAGTCAGTTCAGAATTCTTCCATGAATACTGTATCTGTCGGTGATACCCAGTCCATTCCTGATTTGGTTGGCTGGGGAGTAGCAGGTCAACCGGGGTCAAGTAGAGGGCCACTCGGACAACAACAAACTCCTACGAGAACCAACCTTACGCCAAACTCCTCCTATTCCTGTGCTTTGATCCTGTGTGGCTAAGGGACACTGCAAGCCATATAGGCCCCCTATAAGTTTGTTATTGCCTGACTTTACGATGCGGTTTTACGAAGGTGATCCCTCAAGCAGCTTCCATAATGGTTCCTGTCACCTTAGCTGACCAAAAAAGGAGGGCTTAAGCTGACTGGCTTGCAGAATAGACCTAGGCCTTGGGCCTTTATGTCTTTAGGGGTCGAGTAATGGGGTCGGGCTGGAGGCTATTAACTTGAAAATGTCTGTCACCTTTTGTGACGCGTGGGGGGACATTATTGACGTTTGACCTGTGTTTGTACTTCCTACCTCTTCTTTCCCACTAATCAATCACAGCATTGATCCAATAATCAGAAGGGGATGATGGGTAGAGAGAAAGGGTCCCTAGGTACGAAGTGAGGGGTCCTGGTACAGGCCTCGGGCTAGATTGGGAGATGTTGTTCACCTGTTGAGTGTCACAGTGTTGGCTAAGTTTCACGCAGTAAGGTCTGTCTCTGTGACCTGCAACTGTTAATAATGTGTCTATAAATTCAAATCAAATTAAATGACATTGTATTTGTCACATGCTTCGTAAACAACAGGTGTAGACTAGTGACAAGATACATAAATACACAGTGAATAACATGGACCGAATGTATGTGGACACCTGCTCGTTGAACATCTCATTCCAAAATCATGGGCATTAATATGGAGTTGGTCCCCCCTTTACTGCCACAACAGCCTCCACTCTCCTGGGAAGGCTTTCCGCTAGATGTTGGAACATTGCTGCGGGGACTTGCTTCCATTCAGCCACAAGAGCATTAGTGAGGTCGGGCACTAATGTTGAGTGATTAGGCCCGGCTCGCAGTCGGCGTTCCAATTCATCCCAAAGGTGTTCGATGGGGTTGAGGTCAAGGCTCTGTGCAAGCCAGTGAAGTTCTTCCACACCGATCTCGACAAACCATTTCTGTATGGACCTCGCTTTGTGCACGGGTGCATTGAAATTCTGAAACAGGTAAGGGCCTTCCCCAAACTGTTGCCACAAAGTTGGAAGCACAGGATCGTCTAGAGTTTCACTGTATGCTGTAGGATTAAGATTTCCCTTCACTGGAACTAAGGGGCCTAGCTAAAAACAACCCCAGACCATTATTCCTACTTCACCAAACTTTACAGTCGGCACTATGCATTGGGGCAGGTAGCGTTCTCCTGGAATCCGCCAAACTCAGATTCGTAAGTCGGACTGCCAGATGGTGAAGCTTGATTGATCATTTAAGAGAACGCGATTCCACTGCTCCAGAGTCCAATGGCAGCGAGCTTTACACCACACCTGGTTATCTTAAGCTCGTGTGCTGCTGCTCGGCCATAGATACCCATTTCATGAAGCTCGGCAAAACAGTTCTTGTGGTGACGTTGCTTCCAGAGGCAGTTTGGAACTCGGTAGTGAGTGTTGCAACTGAGAACAGATGTTCTTTTTGCACTACGAGGTTCAGCACTCGGCTGTCCCATTCTGTGAGCTACTGTGACCTACCACTTCGCGGCTGAGCCGTTGTTGCTCCTAAACTTTTCCACTTCACAATAACAGCACTTATAGTTGACCGAGGCAGCTCTAGTAGCGCAGATATTTGACGAACTGACTTGTTGGAAAGGTGGCATCCTATGACGGTGCCACGTTGAAAGTCACTAAGCTCTTCAGTAAAGCCATTCTACTGCCAATGTTTGTGTATGGAGATTGCATGGCTGTGTGCTCGATTTTATACACCTGTCCGCAACAGGTGTGCCTGAAATAGCCAAATTCACTAATTTGAAGGGGTGTCCACATACCTTTGTATATATAGTGTAGGTAGGGGTAAAGAGACTAGGCAACAGGATAGACATATACAGTAGCAGCAGAGTGTGAGTGTGTGTGGGTGGTGTCAGTATGCACGTGTGCACATGTTGTGTGTGTGTGTGTGTTGGAGTATGCAGTGTGTGTGTGTTGGCGTGTCAGTGTAAGTATGTGAGTGTGTGGGTAGAGTCCAGCGTGTGTGCATAGAGTCAGTGCAGGAGAGTTAGTGCAAAAAAGGGCCAATGCAGGTTGTCCCAGTAACCATTTGGTTAGCTATTTAGCAGTCGTACTTAGCTGTGTTATGGATTAGGGGTAGAAGCTGTTCAGGGCCTTGTTGGTTCCAGACTTGGGACACTGGTACCACTTGCCATGCGGTAGCAGAGAGAACAGTCTATGGCTTGGGTGTCTGGAGTATGTGACAATTGTTTGGTCCTTCCTCTGACACCACCTGGTATAGAGGTCCTGGATGTCAGGGAGCTCGGCTGGAACTTTTTGAGGATCTGAGGGCCCATGCCAAATCTTTTCAGCCTCCTGAGGGGGAAGAGGAACTCCTGAGGGGGAAGAGGAACTCTTCACAACTGTGCTGTGTGTGTATGGACCATGTTAATTCCTTAGTGATTTGGACACCGAGGAACTTGAAGCCCTCGATCTGCTCCTCTAGAGCCTCATCAATGTGGAGTCCACGATCAGTTCCTTTGTCTTGCTGGCATTGATGAAGAGGTTGTTGTCTTGGCCCCACGCTGCCAGGTCTCTGACCTCCTCCCTATAGGCTGCCTCATCGTTGTCGGTGATAGTCCTTCCACCGTCATGTATGCAGTGTATTTGCGTTTCCAAAGAAAACGTTTCATATTAAACTAAAAAGAATAGTGTGTGTGGTGCCGCAGGGACAATAACTTTATATGTGCGTGTATCTTCTCTGAATTTATTTGTGAGCCTTTTTAATTTTTCCAATGTTCATCAGGATTGATTCGTAAGAGCATGCAAATTAGTGTGTGCGTGTGTCTGTGTGTGTGCATACGTATGTGTTCCCGCATGCATGTATGTGTCTGTGTGTGTGTGTGCCTGCATGCATGTGTGTGTCTATTTGAATGTGTTTGTCTGTGCGTTTGTGTGTTGGGGGGTTTAATATAATTTGGGCAGATTTAATAAGGCATGTCAATCAAATTCCTCTCCGTTTGCGTGCCAGCCTGAATGTAAATGATGTGATGCTGTGTGTGTCTGATGAGGTGGGCATGCTTCAACTGTAAATGAAGCCTGGGCATCCATTAGAATGGGCGACACACACACTCCTTTGTTAATGTTAGAAAGATTATTTTCCTCTAACTATCGAGAAATGAAAATGGTGTGTTATCCAAGAACACAGAGGCCCATTGTCATTTTTGAGCCATTATCCACTTCTGAGAGAGAGAGAGAGAGAGAGAGAGAGAGAGAGAGAGAGAGAGAGAGAGAGAGAGAGAGAGAGAGAGAGAGAGAGAGAGAGAGAGAGAGAGAGAGAGAGAGAGAGAGAGAGAGAGAGAGAGAGAGAGAGAGAGAGAGAGAGAGAGAGAGAGAGAGAGAGAGAGAGAGAGAGAGAGAGAGAGAGAGAGAGAGAGAGAGAGAGAGAGAGAGGGGGGAGATTTTTTGTCCACCCCCTCCGGTTTAGCCACTACTTCTTGTGTAGATTTTTCAATTCTTTCACCATGTCACTCGGTTGTGAGGTGCCATTGTCCTCCAAACTCTCTCCCTTCTTTATCCCTGCTCCCTCCGCCGTGTCATCCCCTCGCGGTCAGCACTTTTGTTCGCCTTTGTCTTTTGGGCTGTACCTCAGAAGTCCATCTCTCTCTCTTTTATCTCCCTCTCCTCATTTCATGCATAGGGGAACAGTTGTGTGCCTGTCGCAGGGCTGTTCCAGTGGATTTCCACCAGTGGGGTGTCCTTTCATTCATTTCAAAGTGCTACAATGGGGGCTCCAGAGGCCTGAATGGCTGTCGCCGAGTGCACGCTCTCTCACACTCAGAGAGCGCTTTATTTTGTTTTCCCAGAGTCAATAAAAATGCTAAGTTGAAAAGCTAACTCCCAATCTTCCTGCCCTTTTTCTCCACAGTCAACAACTTGTTTTGGGCCTGTTTTGTATATTTTACCCCTCCCTCAATTATCTCTAAATGATAGAACAATATCATTTGTATTTTTGTCTGTACAAGGTATCAGAAATGTTTACGAAATAAATGTATGAATTATGAGGGTATGCAATATAATAATTTAAAACACAATACTTTAGATAAATGGTAGCCTACTGGTCCACATTCTTTAGTTTGGTAAGACAAGTGTAACTCCTGTCTTTTCCCATTTTCTCCCTCTATCCCCTTACTGTGTTTCCCTGCCCAGCGCCTCAGATATACATCTCCCCTGGTCCAAGGACGGGGCAGAACTTAGACCTGTGTC
The DNA here is from genome assembly GCF_045679555.1 of Salvelinus alpinus. NCBI lineage: Eukaryota > Metazoa > Chordata > Actinopteri > Salmoniformes > Salmonidae > Salvelinus > Salvelinus alpinus. Next base: position 5,520,671 of record NC_092099.1, on the reverse strand, counting down.
CCTGTGTGGAGGGGTGAAGAGAGCCAGGCAACAGAATACGATGGCTGTCTGTCTGTGTGTCATCTGTATGGGGACTATGTACAGATTGTGAGGTGGGAGAAAGTACGGAGTAAAGGCAGGGACATTTGTTAAGGGATTACGGGGGAGAGAGAAGGCATTGAAGATAACCGCTAAGACACCTTGACAATCCTTCTTGTGCGGATTAAGGCATAAACTCCATTGTAATGAGACCAGGCTGGGAGACGTGTGACAATTACAGCATGTGTGTATTGATAGGGGCGAAAGGGATATGGCTGAGGGGAGAGGGGGACACAAGGAGACACAGGTGAGGGAGAATGGGTATGGGTACGGACAAGGAATTATGGTCTAGGGAGTGGTATGGGTTAGGTAGATGGTAGTCAGACTGAAATTGGTGGCCAACAGCTGACACATCACGGAGCAAGACCTTTGCTCTCATATTATTAGAACGAGAGAAGGATGAAAGAAAGGAGGATAAGAAAAAAACTGTTTAATTCTCCTCCGCCCGTCTTAATTTTGCCACTTATGTCTTCAGACCTGAGACTCGCTAAAAACACACACAGAAACAACTTCATGCTAAGTCAGAGGCCGGCACAGGGATCTTCTTATGGAGCAAGATAAATATTGCTACATTTTTATTTTATTTCACACCCCTCCCGTCACCTTCATGGCCACCGCTAGGCTTGTTTACACTTCACACCATCGATTTGAGTGCCTCCCCTTTTTCCCTTTTTATTCATCTTTATTTATTTTCTCCAAATTTAATCGGAAACCTTCTTTCTGGAAGTCGTTTGCATATTAAAAAGCACTTGATTATAACGGTGGAAGACACACAGATCTTTAATTTTGTGCGTTTAGACACAGCTTCTTGCCCGTGCTGCAGGCCGGGAGATAGTTGTGGAAATCTGCATATTGAGAAGAGACGCTGCGGTTGTCAAGGTTTCTATTAGATCTGTTATTCGGGCTGTGCAATATGTTTGTAGACGGTTAATAGATCATATAATTTATAGGCACCAACACTTGCTAGGCTATTTTTTCTACCATATATGACAAGTGTGGCTATTCTTCTCTGTGCTGTTCTGTATTCTGGTGGAGGGAAGATCGCTCATTGTAATGGCTGAAATGAAGCACATTTAAATGTATCAGCACATAATGTTCCATGTGTTTACTTTTCATTCATTCAATAATTGATTCATTGATTTCATTTATTACATTTCAGCCCTAAAATGAGCCTGTCCTCTGATTTAAGGTGACCCAAAGTCTGAAAGTCAGTAGAGAAGAGGTACAGTAGGCTTTAGGCCTAGCATGTAGGATATACAGTGCATTCGGAAAGAACTCTTGACTTTTTCCACATTTTGTTAGGTTCAAATTTGAGTCAAAGTGTCATTCCGTTATCGTGGAATTGCCCAAAAGGTTTAGATTGGTGTGTTTGTTAGCAAGCTAAATGGAACAAAAATATAAATGCAACTGAGTTACAGTTCATATAAGGACATCAGTCTATTGAAATACATGTACTAGGCCGTAATCTATGGATTTCACATGACTGAGAATACAGATATGCATCTGTTGGTCACAGATACACTCCATCACCAAAAGTATGTGGACACACCTTCAAATGAGTGGATTTGGCTATTTCAGCAACACCTGTTGCTGACACGTGTATAAAATCGAGCACACAGCCATGCAATCTCCATAGACAAACTTTGCAGTAGAATGGCCTTCCTGAAGAGCTCAGTGACTTTCAACGTGGCACCGTTATAGGATGCCAAATGTCCAACAAGTCAGTTCGTCAAATTTTTTGCCCTGCTAGAGCTGCCCAGGTTAACTGTAAGTGCTGTTATTGTGAAGTAGAAATGTCTAGGAGAAACAACGTCTCAGCCCCGAAGTGGTAGACCACACAAGCTCACCGTACGGGACCGCTGAATGCTGAAGGACGTAAAAATCGTCTGTCCTCGGTTGCAACACTCACTACCGAGTTCCAAACTGCCTCTGGAAGCAACGTCAGCACAAAAACAGTTCGTCGGGAGCTAAATGAAATAGGTTTCCATGGCCTGCCGAGCAACCAAACACAAGCCTAAGATCACACTGCGTAATGCCAAGCGTCGGTTGGAGTTGTATATTGCTCGCCACCATTGGACTCTTGAGAAGTGGAAAAGCGTTCTCTAGAGTGATGAATTACGCTTCACCATCTGGCAGTCCGACGGACAAAACTGGGTTTGGCGGATGCCAGGAGAACATTGCCTGCCAGATGTATGAATACATAGTGCCAACTGTAAAGTTTGGTGGCGGAGGAATAATGGTCTGGCGCTGTTTTTCATGGTTCGGGTTAGGCCCCTTAGTTCCAGTGAAAGGAAATCTTAACATTACAGAAAACAATGACATTCTAGATGATTCTGTGCTTCCAACTTTGTGGCAACAGTTTGGGGAAGGCCCTTTCCTATTTCAGCATGACAGTGCCCCTGTGCACAAAGCAAGGTCCATACAGAAATGGTTTGTCGAGATCGGTGTGGAAGAACTTGACTGGTTTGCACAGACCACTGACCACAACTCCATCAAACACCTTTGGGATGAATTGGAACGCCGCCTGCAAGCCAGGCCTAATCGCCCAAAATCAGTGCCCAACCTCACTAATGCTCTTGTGGCTGAATGGAAGCAAGTCCTAGCAGCAATGTTCCAACATCTAGTGGAAAGCCTTCTCAGAAGAGTGGAGGCTGTTATAGCAGCAAAGGAAGGACCAACTCCATATTAATCCCCATTATTTTGGAGTGAGATGTTCGACGAACAGGTGTCCACATACTTTCGTGTACCTTAAAAAAAAAGTAGGGCCATGGATCAGAAAACCAGTCAGTATCTGTTGTGAACACCGTTTGAGTAATACAGCACGACACATCTCCTTCACATAGAGTTAATCAGGCTGTTGATTGTGGCCTGTGGAATGCTGTCCCACTCCTTTTTAAAGGCTGTGCGAAGTTGCTGGATATTCGCGGTACTGGAACACACTGTTGTACACGTCGATCCAGAGCATCCCAAACATGCTCAATGGGTGGAATGCCTGGTGAGTATGTAGGCCATGGAAGATCTGGGACATTTTCAGCTTCCAGGAATTGTGTACAGATCCTGGCGACATGCGGCCGTGCAATATCATGCTGAAAGATTAGGTGATGGCGGCGGATGAATGGGACGACAAAGGGCCTCAGGAACTCATCACGATATCTCTGTGCATTCAAATGGCCATCAATAAAATGAAATTGTGTTCACTGTCCGTAGCTTATGCCTGCCCATACCATAACCCCACCGCCACCAAGGGGCACTCTATTCACAACATTGACATCAGCAAACCATTCGCCCACACAAAGCTTTACACGTAGTATGTGGTGGTGAGGCATGTTTGACGTACTGCCAAATTCTCTCAAACGACGTTGGAGGCGGCTTATGGTAGAGAAATGAACATTCAGCTCTCTGGCAACAGATCTGGTGGACATTCCTGCAGTCAGCATTCCAATTGCACACTCCCTCAAAACTTGAGGCATCTGTGGAATTGTGTTGTGTGATAGAACTCCACTTTTTAGAGTGGCCTTTAATTGTCCCCAGCACAAGGTGCACCTGTGTAATGATCATGATGTTTAATCAGCTTCTTGATATGCCACACCTGTTAGGTGAATGAATTACCTTGGCAAATGAGAATTGCTCACTAACAGGCATGAAAAATACATTTGTGCACACAATCTGAGAGAAATAAGCTTTTTGTGTTTATGGAACATTTCTGGGATCTTTTATTTCAGCTTATGAAAGTTGGGACCAACACTTTACATGTTGCGTTTATAATTTTGTTCAGTATAGTTTATCAGAAGTGAGAGATGTGCCGTGGCTATTTTAGGGTTATCAAAGTTGACAGGTTGATTTCTGAGAAATTAAGCTTTTTGATTCCACCCAAATGTACCATTTTAATTTATAGCATGCATATACAATTAGAGAATTATAGTACCCAAAATTAAATTTGCACCCAAGCCCTTCCTGTTAATGATTAAGACATGACGAATAAAAATCAATAAATGTCACAAGCCACCCATTGACCCCCCCCCCAAATCTCACACAAATTTCACCCCAAAAGCCAGTTCTCTATATCTGAAAAGTAGTGTGAAGCTGTGGCTTGGAGTATTGTTTATTTATACTATGTTATGTATTCCCAGTGAATCTGGTAATGGTTATATTCCCATTTTCTGAGAAATTAGTTATTGAAGTTGTTGGCCTTCGTTAGTAGGTGATGTTATTCTTTAATAACACAGACCCCAAAACAAAATTGGGGAAGGAAAATAGGTTTATTCGAAGAGGATAAAAAATAGATGTTATGAGAGGTAGATGGTAGATGTTCGTTCCTTCCCTGTCCTCAGTGGTGCTCTCTCAGTTCTCTCTCCACAGAACAAAGGGACAGCATGTGGTTTTATAACCCAGCCCTAGCCTGTGGTTGACCAGTTAGATTTCCTTGCAATAAAACTGGGCCAATGGCCAAATAACATGTATCCTACTACAGGTTGACTGTATAGACACATTCCTCCCATGTCTCTGACCCATTGCTCATTAATTCCCTCTGCGTTGCCTGTTTATCTTTGAAATATTCTTACACCTCACTTCCCATTTTACACTATGACATGGCGTTGTTCCTGCTATACTGCCTCACCGTTTAATCCAGTTTGCAGGGCTCTCGTGTTCATTAAATGGATTTCCAACTTTGTGGAATAACCCTGGTTTCAAAGCTGTAGCACAAGTGGCAGCCATTTTCCCTCAGGAACCGAGTTTGATCTGCTACAGTAGCTAGACATGGAAAACCCAGAAACTCTGTCAAGCCCTTCCCCTTTTTCAATTTCCTCCCCTTCAATCCATCCCCTTCCAGTGCCACTGGGCCTGGGCCCACTAATGAGAATCTATCTAATTTAGCTGCATATAAACCCGCTAACACACACACTAACCTCTGATTTCAGACCAGTGAAGCAGCTAACGTTAGCCGCGCCACCCCCTGTTATCATAATATTTCATGTAAAAAAGAGAAGTAGGAAGAACATAATTTGGTAAAGTTGCAGCGCAGTACAGTACTTCAGGGACTGGTAAACTTATAAAACATATATCATGGTTTTAACAGCAGGAAAATGCCAACCAGATGTGGGATAGTGTAAATGATCCAGAATGCGTATATATCTTTGTAGCAATGGTGTATACATGTGTGTTGTGTGTGTGCACGTGTGTGTGTGTGCACGTGTGTGTGTGTGTGTGTGTGTGTGTGTGTGTGTGTGTGTGTGTGTGTGTGCACGTGTGTGTGTGTGTGTGTGTGTGTGTGTGTGTGTGTGTGTGTGTGTGTGTGTGTGTGTGTGTGTGTGATAGATTCCAAATGTTTCAAGTGCTAGCTTAGCTACTATAAGGTAGGTACCAATAATGTTTAGGACGACCTGTTTTTATAAGAAGTTTTTATGGGAGTAAATCAGATCAGGATTTTGGCAATGAAGCTGATCCATAGCCAGATGAACTCGTTGATACCATTTTTGTCTCCACTAGCGAGTTGCAGAACACACCATTCACATCATTCATTGTTTTTCAGAGAACGCATAGCCCCTCAATGATTTTCCCTTACCTATTGCATATTACACTACATAACCAAAAGTATGTGGACACCTGCTCGTCGAACATCTCATTCCAAAATCATGGCCATTGATATGGAGTTGGTCCCCCCTTTGCTGCTATAACAGTTTCCACTCTTAGAAGGCTTTCCACTAGATGTTGGAACATTGCTGCAGGCATTAGCTTCCATTCAGCCACAAGAGCATTAGTGAGGTCGGGCACTGATGTTGGGTAATTAGGTCTGGCTCGAAGTCACCGTTAGACGGGGTTGAGGTCAGGGCACATGCAAGCCAGTCAAGTTATTCCACATAGATCTCGACAAAACAGCAGAGGGCCTTCCCGAAACTGTTGCCACAATGTTGGAAGAACAGAATTGCTCCGTTCATCTTTCCCTCGATATTGACTAGTCCTCCAGTTCCTGCCGCTGAACAACATCCCCACAGCGTGATGCTGCCAAACCCCAATGCTTTCCTCAAACCCCAATGTTTCCTCTAGACTTGACGGTTGGCATTCAGGCCAAACAACTCTTAGTTTCATCAGACCAGAGAATCTTGTTTCACATGGTCTGAGAGTCTTTAGGTGACTTTTGGCAAACTCCAAGCGAGCTGTCATGTGCCTTTTACTGAGAAGTGGCTTCCGTCTGGCCACTCTACCATAAAAGCCTGATTGGTGGAGTGCTGAAGAGATGGTTGTCCTTCTGGAAGGTTCTCCACAAACTCTGGAGATCTGTCAGTGTGACCATTGGCTTCTTGGTCCGCTCTCTGACCAAGGCCCTTCTCCCCCGATTGCTCAGTTTGGCCACCTCTGGGAGGAGTCTTGTACCAAAATTCTTCCATTTAAGAGAGATGGAGGCCACTGTGATCTTGGGAACCTTCAATGCTGCAGAAATGTTTTAGTACCCTTACCCAGACAATGCTGTCTCGGAGCTATATGTTAATAGCCATCTCAGGTTTTCCAAGGATACATTTTAAGTCTCAGGACAAAACGACAAGATTTTGGAAAATCCCGAAGTATCCCTTCAATATTCGCCACCAGATCGGCCATTACGCCTATTCAATTCCTCCACTTTTCTGAGCTGAGACTGTTGGAGCAATACTTTAATAAAATTAATACAAAAACTGTATTTTAAGTGAAATATTAGCTTTTGTCTGAAGCCCGAAAAATACAGAAAATTCTAAAGCTAAACTGAACTAGGCACTAACAAGACTTTTCAGCAAAGCAGCTTGACTACTGCTAGAGTACTGTAGATGTATTGATCTACTGTTCTTCAACAACAGATGTACTCACATTAAATGGGTTGATTAGGATGCAAACCTTCTCTCAACCAGCCTAATACATACTCTTAGAGTAGGGTCACCCCATTAATGTACTTTGAAATGTAAACGTGTATTTTCATGTAAGACATCATTTCTTTCTAGTCCAGTTATAGCATATAATTTATAGCATTTAAATGGTCAATTTGTAATTGATAATTCAATTTTTGGACTTTTAAATGATTTGGACACACACCCATTGATTCTTGAAGAATATGTAAGGGCTAATCAACGAGGGGCTATGCATTCTATGGAAAATAATGAATGACGTGGAGGGTGTGTTCCACTAGGAGGATGAAACTGACCTTCACAGAGTTGCATTATGTCCCAGAGAACGCATAGAGCCCTGAGTTGATTATCCCTTTCATACCGTGGCTATAATTGAACACATTTGACGCTAGATATGTGTTCAAAATCCACTGAAGTAGCTAGCAAGTTTACTAAATAGCTACAATAGTTGCAGTGGTAACCAAAACAAAAAGACTTGCTAGTTTAGATTACCAAACCATCAGTCCTAGCTTTCATGTCAGTGCGTTGTTTGTGTTTCGTGTTAATTGTTTGGTTTATTTATTACTTATTATTATTTAACACTCACTCCCTGTACTTGCTTCCTGACACTCAGCGCACTCGTTACAGGAAGAGATTTTTGATGTACCGATTCCATGGCACATAGTTGATGAATTGACACGCAATTTTCCGTTTATTATAACCAACTGCCTAAAACCTATGGGATTAACCTTCTGACTAATGATTATATTAAAGATAGAAGCCGCCTCTCAATGAGTTCCGAGAGCCCGATCTGTTATCCAACAATTATTCAATTGTATTGTTATTAACCCTGCATTATAATTATATATAAGACCCTTAGATATTCTGTGTTTTTATTTACAGTAGTGACGGACAGCTGGAGGCATTTTGTTTTTCACAAGCGTAGCGGGCTGGGAATTCTGCAAACAACGTTTCCAGGATTGGCGGATTCTAAATTAATATCTAAGGGGCATTTTTCGTTCAGGCAAATCTGGTCTGTGAGAATATCTAAGGGGCTTTTATATAATTATAATGCAGCGCTAATAATATAAATAATAATAATAATAATAATCGTTGGTTAACAGATCGGCTCTCGGAACTCATTAAGAGGCGGCTTCTACCTTCAATATGCTTAAAATGCTTTATTATCCATATGTTTAAAGTGCGTGTGGGCGACTGAGAGAAACTAAATGGTGCAGTGTGAGGTCATGAGGCGGAGAGTGAATGCTGTGTTTTTATTTACAGTAGTGATGGACAGCTGGAGGCATTTTGAAGAAAAAATATTCTCAAGCCAAAACGTCTTGATGGCCTTCACCAGTTCGTCTTTGCTTGAAGGCTTGGCAGAGTTAAGGATGAATGTTTTCAGTTGATGCCAAACAAGATCGATTGGGTTTAAATCAGGAGACATACAGTTGAAATCGGAAGTTTACATACACCTTAGCCAAATACATTTCAACTCAGTTTTTCACAATTCCTGACATTTAATCCTAGTAAACATTCCCTGTTTTAGGTCAGTTAGGATTATGACTTTATTTTAAGAATGTGAAATGTCAGAATAATAGTAGAGAGAATGATTTATTTCAGCTTGTATTTCTTTCATCACATTCCCAGCGGGTCAGAAGTTTACATACACTCAATTAGTATTTGGTAGCATTGCCTTTAAATTGTTTAACTTGGGTCAAACATTGTGTAGTCTTCCACAAGCTTCCCACAATAAGTTGGGTGAATTTTGGCCCATTCCTCCTGACAGAGCTGGAGTAACTGAGTCAGGTTTGTAGGCCTCCTTGCTCGCACACGCTTTTTCAATTCTGCCCACAAATGTTCTATAGGATTGAGGTCAGGGCTTTGTGATGGCCACTCCAATACCTTGACTTTGTGGTCCATAACCTCTTGACGCTAGGGGTCAGATAAAAAATAAATAATTAAATAACGTTTCCCAGGTAAACCAACTTTTTCTCAGGTCCAGATCGTAGAATATGCATATAATTTACAGATTAGGATAGAAAACACTCCAAAGTTTCCAAAACTGTCAAAATATTGTCTGTGAGTATAACAAAACTGATTCTGCAGGCGAAAACCTGAGAAAATCTAACCCGGAAGTGATTTCTTTTTTTAAATCTGTGTTTCCTTGCCCGTCTTTCTTCCATTTAAAGGGGTATCAACCAGATTCCTTTTCCATTGGCTTCCTCAGGCTGTGACCAGGCTTTAGACATAGTTTCAGGCTTTTATTTAGAAAAATGAGCGAGATTTTTCAAAAGTAGGCAGGTGTCCTTTGATTAGTTCCTGTGCGAGAGAGGGGTAGCTCTCCATTTTCTTTCTCTCTTTTATTGAATAGGTTACGGTCTGGTTGAAATATTATCGATTATGTTTGTTAAAAACAACCTGAGGATTTATTATAAAAAACATTTGACATGTTTCTACGAACATTACGGATACTTTTTTGAATTTTCGTCGAACGGAACGTGGCTTTGGTTTTCTGAACATAACGCGCAACCCAAATGGCGTTTTTTTGTTATAAAAGTAATATTTATCGAACAAAAAGAACATTTATTGTGTAACTGGGAGTCTCGTGAGTGCAAACATACGAAGATTATCAAAGGTAAGCGATTCATTTGATTGCTTTTCTGACTTTCGTGACCATGCTAATTTGGGGCTAGCTGTTCTAGCATTGATTGATACACTCACAAAAGCTTGGATTGCTTTCGCTGCAAAGCATATTTTCAAAATCTGACACGATAGGTGGATTAACAACAAGCTAAACTGTGTTTTGGAATATTTCACTTGTGATTGCATGATTATAAATATTATTTGTAATATTTTGTGCCCTGCAATTCAGCGGTTGTTTAGGAAAATGATCCCAGTAAAGGGATCTGTAGCGCAGAGAAGTTAAACCATTTTGCCACAACGTTAGAATTATGCTTGGGGTCATTGTCCATTTGGAAGACCCATTTGCGACCAAGTTTTAACTTCCTGACTGATGTCTTGAGATGTTGCTTCAATATATCCACATCATTTTCCTCCCTCATGATGCCATCTATTTTGTGAAGTGCACCAGTCCCTCCTGCTGCAAAGCACCCCCACAACAAGATGCTTCCACCCCCGTGCTTCACGGTTGGGATGGTGTTATGGTGTTAATATACTTCATGAGAAGTGTTCCATTTATTAGGTACATCCACCCATCTAGTACCGGGACGGTCCCCCTTTTGCCTAGAGACTAGCCTGTATTCTTCAGGGCATGGATTCAACAAGGTGTGGCGTTCAAACATTGATCAATTGGTATCAAGGAACCTAATGTGTGTCGTGAAAATATTCCCCATCTCATTACACCACCACCACCTGCCGCTACCGTTGACACCAGGCAGAATGGGAAAATGTCATCAGCATGATGCAGCAGGAACCGGGATGTTTTCCACTCTTCAATTGTCCAGTGTTGGTGTTCTCATACCCACTGGAGCCACTTCTTCTTGTTTTTAGCTGATAGGAATGGAACCCAGTGTGGTCGTCTGCTGCAATAGCCCACCCACGACAAGACCGACGAGTTGTGCATTCAAAGATGCTGTTCTTCACACCACTGTTGAACTGCACCGTTATTGCCTGTTTGTGGCCCACTTGTTAACTTGCCATTGTCCTTCAACCTCTCATCAACGAGCTGTTTTCGACCACAGGACTGCCGTTGACAATGTTTTTTGTTTGTCGCGCCATTGTAGGTAAACCCTAGACACTATTGTGCGTAAAAAGCCCAGGAGGCCGGATGTTTCTGAGATACTGGAACAGGCACGCATGGCACCGACAATCAAAGTCGCCTAGGTCACTCATTTTGCCTATTCTAATGTTCAATCGAACAGTAACTGAATGCCTCAATGCCTGTCTGCCTGCTTTATACAGTATATCAAGCCACGGCCGCGTGACTCACTGTCTGCAGGAGCAAACCATTTTCCTGAACGGGGTGAACTGGCCACTGAGGCAAGAATTACAGACAGTAGCATACAAATAGCTAAATAAAACTTTTATTTCAATATCATTCACATTTAAAACACCTATGTAACCTATACTGTATATATATTTCAATACAGTCATTTCATTTGAAGGGTCTTTATAGCCTAGCAAAGAAATGGGCAGCTTTGTATTTGCATTCGGGAAGGCAGGTTTCCATTGACTCAGGTGTATTCAACAAAAGCAATGTCACCAGAAATGTTTTAATAAATTCAATTAACATCAAACATCATTATTTGATATGCTCTCTACAAACTAATGGAACGGAAGGAGAGGCAACGAAAGACATTGAGGGCTGCAGGTAAACCTTAAAATAATCATAAGGGACAAGAAAAAATGGGGAACTTGTCCAAAAGAGGTATGAGGAACAACATAACGTTGTTAGCTAGCTAACGTAGCTAGCTAACAACGTTATGTTGTTCTTGTGTAAGACATGTGAGCAAAACATATCAGCTAATAGGCTTTACATTAAAAAAGTGGTTGCTAGATTAGTCAGGAGAAACGGATGATTCATGGCTATAGGTAACGTTACACTGTTTCCTGCATTAGGGAAGAGCATGTGCCGATATGTGCAGAAGGGATTGTGGAAAGTTGAACGAGAAGCGCAAATCCTACACAGTCCCATACGAGAAGCAGCAAGCGCTGTTTCTCTTCGGTTTGGAGCAAGTGAGATCTAAATAAGATCCTAAATGACTGAATAGCCACATTATTGTACACTCAACGAACGTTGAAGCAGATAATACACTAAGTAGAAGTTGCAATCCTGCTGCGCTGGTCGAAAGAGGGAGTGTGTGACCATTACTCACGTAGTGTTAGCTAGACAAGGATATTCAAGCAGATTTTCTATCATCATTGTTTTACTCCTGAGGTGCTGACCTGTTGCACCCTCTACAACCACTGTGATTATTAATATTTGACCCTGCTGGTCATCTATGAATGTTTGAACATCTTGGCCAGGAACTGTTATAATCTCCACAGCCAGAGGAGGACTGGCAACAGGGCCTGTTTCCTCTCTAGGTTTCTTCCTAGATTCCTGCCATTCTAGGGAGTTTTTCCTAGCCTCTGTGCTTCTACACCTGCATTGCTTGCTGTTTGGGGTTTTAGGCTGGGTTTTGTATAGCACTCTGTGACTTCGGCTGATGTAAAAAGGGCTTTATAAATACATTTGATTGATTGTTGCTGTTAGTTATGGGTTAATGGATCTGTATAAATGATACATTGCTTTAGCATATCTTTCTTATTATTATACTACTTATGTTAGGCAAGTTAGGGACATGTAGCCTACTTCATACATTCAGTAAGATGGGTGTAGAGAATTATACAGGCATCAGTTTATTTTTGTAGCTTAATGAGATATTAGTGCCTGACTAGTACATGAGCCCGGGTCTTTGTGACTGTCAAAAGTGGGATGGCGCCCTGATGAGAACATCATCAAAACTGTCAAGGCTCTTGTTGCAATGTGTTGATTGACAGACATGGGGACTGAGGTCCTGGTCAGGCAGTAATGATACAATGTTGCAAACCTGGAGAGAATGTGTGTGTGTGTGGGGGGGGGGGTCTATGTAGTCTCAGCCCAGGAATGAGCAGGGGGATTTGTCACATATACTCCCTCTTTGGCCTCTAAGTCACCAGACTGATAATTATGTGTGTCGCCATCATCACGCACCCCAGCGCTTATTGACACTCACCTTGACTCCATCACCTCCTTGATTACCTGACCTATTTATGCCACTCCCTTTGGTTCCTTCCTCAGGTGTTATTGTTTCGGTTTCATGTCTGTGCGTTGTTCGTGTTTCTTGTTTTGTATTGTGTTTCCTTCATTTATTAAATCGTTCACTTCCTGGACTCGCTTCCCAAATCCCACGTTTCAGGATTATAATAATAATAATAATAGGGGGAGACAGTGGCGAGAGTCAAAGGGTTCAGACGTCTCACTGACTGATATGATACAATGTTGCAAACCTGTGTGTGTGTGTGAGTGTTTTCAATCCATCGCAAAGTGAAGAGAAGAAAGCAGCCTCAAGACGAAAAGAAAACAAAGTGTTCAATACACCTTGCGACAGGGAAGCCAGAACACATGTCAGTATATCAACTGACAAACAGCCGTCTACATGTATGATTAGGCTGTGTATAACGTCCACATTTCCTACTTAAATCAGAATACGCTGATCAGAACACCCTCTGATCCCAATAAGTGTATCCACAAATGATACTTACATGTGAGCCGGATGTGGCTCTTCAGTCTACATTGGCTCCCCTGTATTTTCTTGCTATTCAGATTAACTTACATTCATTTATGTTCTTTCAGTGGCCTGAGTGCATCCACACTGGGCAGAAATATGTTCACAATGGGGCCCTGGCCACCTCGTAAATGGATTTGTGTCCAAATAACATTGCTTTTTGCACAGGTTATTCAGGGAAAAGTTAGGCCTCCTTGGAGGTCGCATTGAGTCAGGACAAGGTGAAGGGTCGGAGGCAGAAGAGGGAGAGCAAGTTAGGCATACTGAGGCTAGGTCTTTGTTAGCGGACAGAACCGGCAAGCATAGCAATAGGTAGGCTAATGCAATACTAATATTCATTTTTCATACAATGTGATCATCAATCCGAGCGCACAATAAATAAATTGGTTAATAAATAGATGAATGACAGGTAATGGGTAACTAGGGTTGTCCCTGTCCCTTGCATCTTCTTTACCAACACAATATGCTCTTTGATTATTTTGTCTATAGATCATAACGTTAACTCCTATTTTTAGAAATGACTGTTTCAGTTTTGCAGGCCACACTGCATACATCTCCCTGTGAGAGAGGACATCAAACAACATATGTTGTCCTTTCCATGACTGTCAAACCCGTTATTCCAGGATGAGGGGAGATGTGGACTGAGAGTACCTCAGTCCACATAATCTGCTCCAAAATGTACAGACGCCAAAGAGAACCCCATGGCGACGGCAAAATTCTGGTTCTACCGGGACATGTTCGCTCAGCAGAATATCACATTGGGCCAACCAAGGACCGATACTTTCTCTAAATGTGATAGATTCTACAATAAACTGTCATCAGTAGCCACAGAAGACGAGAGGACGAAGGTGTTGGCAGAGAGTGAGTTGCACCACAGGAAAGCTGAGAAAGCATTTTCACAGCTCCAAAACAACACAGAGTGGGCCAACGGTGACTGCCATGTTATAGGTGTAGATTTGCATGGCATGATGTACATTCCTAACCTAACTCAATCCAACATCTACCACCAAAGGCAGCTATCAAACTACAACCATTGCGTTCAAGAGTTAGGAACAAAGGAGCCTGCAGCTATGTGCATCTTGCATGAAGCAGTTGCCCAAAGGGGATCTTTAGAAGTGGCATATATATCCTGAAGGGGGTCCAGACCAAGTTTACTCCACTGGTCAAGCCAAGAGAGAAAATGTGTTAACTACTGTGAAAGATGCTGTGGCCAGAACAACAACTGGCGAATATTGAACCGTATGTCCTAACTCATCTCATTGGGTTACTTCTCGCAAGTAGAGCAAAAGTTAGTGTCTGGGCACTCATTTCTTCCCTGTGATTGGTCAGTCGCTGTCATTGAGAAATGACACAAGGTTTCAGTACTTCAGTACTAGGTGTGTACCACCAGTGCGACAGTAATCAGGTCTCTCATAGCTGGTATTTCTCTCACAGCTGGTACCTCCGCCAACCAAGTTTTCACCACACACACAGTTTGCACAGCCTCACCAATGCCAAGGACTTGACGGACCCAGTTGAGCTCCCAGTGTGTCTGGTGTTGCTCCTTGTGAACGGTATGTGGTCGGCAATGACATCTGCTTCCCTTCTGCATCTGACAATGATGGCTCACTGAGTCAGTGGCTAGATGGTCGTGTTGAAAACTACAAAAGGTTGGTTGCCAGGGCTGTGGTTCATCTAGCTACTCGTCCTAGGATGCTAGAGGTGGCAGGAAGAGGCTCACGCTGGCTGTCCTCTTATAAAAGGAACACCAACCTGCCAGGCAATACAAATAATATTAAATATATACCCAATATATACAGGTGTTTCCACTTCTGCAGTCAATGAGTCCAGATCAAAACAATAAAATGGTGTCCTTATCAGGATCCCTTTGATCAACTTACCATAAGTGAATTCAGACAAAGTATTTGAAACAACTACATATTGTGAGCAATGCAAGTAAAACTTTTCAAACTAGCTGCTATAATCTGCAGAATCAGTGCTAAAAAGGAAAAACGTAGAGGAGCGTAGAAACAAACAGAAAGTGGTGTGGCGGGGCAGGAATGAATGATGCACATAAAATACACTTTTCACCCATATGCCAGACATTTTGTGATATTGCCTTGCATAGTCCAGTTTGATTTAGATACTTGGCCTACATGCTCAGGTCTTGTTGCCCTACAATATATACAGCAGATGGCATGAATTTTCCCAGTTGTGTCTCTATTCCAATATCAGACCGTATACCACAGGTATAAAAAAAACATTTATTTTTACATGTCTAATTACATTGGTAACCAGTTTATAATAGCAATAAGACACCTTGTTTATTTTTGGTATATTGTCAATATACCACAGCTAATAGCAGTATCCAGGCATACTGTGTTGCGTCGTGCATAAAAACAGCCCTCAGCCGTGGTTGTAAGGACAGACGCTGGGAGACAAGAAGCAAGTACAGGGAGTGAACATTTAATAAATAAAAGACATGAAATAGAACACGGACAGCGTCTGGACAGGGGAAACAAAACTACATGAATGCTGACACAGGGAACAAACTGAGGAACAGACAGAAATAGAGGGGGCAATTAACAAAGTGAAGGAGGCCAGGTGAGTCCAATGAAGCGCTGATGTGCGTAATGATGGTGACAGGTGTGCGTAATGATGGGCAGCCTGGCGCCCTCGAGCGCCAGAGAGGGGGAGCAGGAGCAGGCGTGACAGTGGTATATTGGCCATATAATAAATGAATATAGCCTACTTATTATAGTGTGTTGTACAACATATTGTATTGTTATTTTTACTTGGAATAAAGAGTTTTTACTGTACTTTATATTACTTGCATCTTTGTTAATAACTTCAGTTCCTTGTATTCATAATACACTAAAGATAAACAATGTTTCCACATAGAAAACAAGTAATATTGTTTTAATGCATTCAATCTAAGATTATTCACATTCAGGTGGACATGGATTGTGTTTTTTAACCTAATAAAAACTCATCATAATGGGAATAGACTGAACATCTGCAAAGACTAGAATATAACATGACGTATACTGTTCTTCCATTAATAGAAGTCGCCGTTGGAGATATAGTGCCTTGCCACATTCCAAATAATAAAGTGTCATGACGTGCCCTGGGGGGAGGATCATAGCCCCCCTCTCTCTCTTTCCACAATTTTATGACATTACGACAGGTCATAAATACCTGGTAGAAACTGCCATGCAGTATTGAGAGAGTCTACCAGAACAAAGAGAGACTTGGCCAAACTCCTAAATCCCCAAATGGGAGAATTAAACAATATTTCCACTTTTAAGAATGTGGGAATGGTCCGTGGACACTTAACTGTTGTGTTCGTTTCATATTCATTCATTCTGTGTTCCTGGTCCAAAATGACCACCCCATTATAGCTGATTATAAATCCATAATAATACATACAGTTGAAGTCGTAAATTTACATACACTTAGGTTGGAGTCATTAAAACTCGTTTTTCAACCACTCCACAAATTTCTTGTTAACAAACTATAGTTTTGGCAAGTCTTATTATAGTGTGTTGTACAACATATGGCAACATATGGCCAAATTGTTTACAGACAGATTATTTCACTTATAATTCACTGTATCACAATTCCTGTGGGTCAGACGTTTACATACACTAAGTTCACTGTGCCTTTAAACAGCTTGGAAAATTCCTGAAAATTATGTCATGGCTTTAGAAGCTTCTGATAGGCTAATTGACATAATTTGAGGTGTACCTGTGGATGTATTTCAAGGCCTACCTTCAAACTCAGTGCCTCTTTGCTTGACATCATGGGAAAATCAAAAGAAATCAGCTAAGACCTCAGAAAATAAATTGTAGACATCCACAAGTCTGGTTTATCCTTGGGAGAAATCTCCAAACGCCTGAAGGTACCACATTCATCTGTACAAACAATAGTCGCAAATATAAACACCATGGGACCACGCAGCCGTCATACTGCTCAGGAAGGAGATTCATTCTGTCTCCTAGACACGAACGTACTTTGGGGTGAAAAGTGCAATTCAATTCCAGAACAACATCAAAGGACCTTTTGAAGATGCTGGAGGAAACAAAAGGTACAAAAGTATCTATAACCACAGTAAAACGAGTCCTATATCGACATAACCTGAAAGGCCGCTCAGCCCACTGCTCCAAAACCGCCATAAAAAAGCCAGACTACGGTTTGCAACTGCACATGGGGACAAAGATCGTACTTTTTGGAGAAATGTCCTCTGAACTGTTGAAACAAAAATAGTGCCGTGTGGCAATAATGACCATCGTTATGTTTGGAAGAAAAAGGGGGAGACTTGCAAGCCAAAGAACACCATCCCAACCGTGAAGCACGGGGGTGGCAGCATCATGGACATAAATTATGGACTTTATCGAACAAAACAAACATTTATTGTGGAACTGGGATTCCTGGGAGTGCATTCTGATGAAGATCATCAAAGGTAAGTGAATATTTATAATGCTATTTCTGACTTCTGTTGACTCCACAACATGGCTGGTATCTGTTTGGCTTGTTTTGGTCTCTGAGCGCCGTACTCAGATTATTGCATGGTTTTCTTTTCCCGTAAAGCTTTTTTGAAATCTGACACAGTAAGGGGAAGGAGCTTCCCTGCTGGAGCATATCGGGGGGGATTTTGTTTGGGCACATACTGATCAAACAAGGTTCTAAAGACTGTTGACATCTAGTGGAAGCCTTAGGAAGTGCAATATGATCCCATAGACACTGTATATTGGATAGGCAAAGACTTGAAAACCTACAAACCTCAGATTTCCCACTTCCTGGTTGGATTTTTTCTCAGGTTTTTGCCTGCTATATGAGTTCTGTTATACTCACAGACGTCATTCAAACAGTTTTAGAAACTTCAGAGTGTTTTCTATCCAAATCTACTAATAATATGCATATCTTAGCTTCTGAGCCTGAGTAGCAGGCAGTTTACTCTGGGCACCTTATTCATCCAAGCTACTCAATACTGCCCCCAGCCATAAGAAATTAATTAAGGACCTTCATGAAAGTTCCCCTGGTTATTGTTTGACTCCATCTCGTAGTTGCCACGGAAGGCTACATCATGTTTCCCTAAAAATTCAGTGACTGCCACTAAGTGACGGAGGTAATCCCGACCTCTTCTGAATCTCACACACACTTGCAGCTTTCTTGCTCTACAACGTCTCCATGCCCCACACCAGCGTTTCTCAACTCCAGTCCTCAAGTACCTCCAACAGCACACATTTCTATTGTAGCCTGGGACAAACACCTCATTCAACTCGTTTAGGGCTTGATGATTACTCGACATGATGAATCAGGCGTGTTTGCCCAGGGCTTCAATAAATCTGTACCGTTGGCGGTAGTTGAAGACTGGAGTTGGGATACACTGCTCTAGTCTACTCCATTGTAGCTTTGTGAATAGCGTATTTTTTCATGGTCACAGAACGAGTCCAGAGCTCTCTTCCAATTTGTGTACCCGGTGCTGATCAATATATCCTTATTGTTTCTGCTGTGTTGTTTTCCGTAGAGTCTACAGGAGAAGAAGGCTGCATTTCTCTCAACTGAGTATTCTAACCAATCAAAGGTTTCAAGCCACTTGTGTTGAAAGGCCCTGCTTTTGCAATCCAAAACAGCCAAGGGGATACTGGGGTAGCTTAACTTGTTTTGGGCCCGTGTCTGGGTCACCTAAATCATCCTCTAACCTAACAGTTGCCCCTGTCTGCTGCTGTTCCAAGGCACTACGAGATATGAAGGAGAGGCTGAGGAGCAGAGCGGCGAAAGAGATTTCTACTTTTCAAATCACATCATTGCCTTTCATTTTGCCTGGCAAGATAATATTCTTGGTCTGCAGCTCAAATTGACTGTAAATATCATCGTAGCCACTAGCCAGTAAGCAGAACTATTCAACAATGACAAACTTTTCTTTTAAAACATATTAAACTATTGAATAATGTAACCAAACCATAATACACTGTTGAATAATGCAACAATTCACAAGCATGTGCAGACAATTAAAGGGTTTATTTTATCATCTGTAGGCTACACTCATTGCATTTTAGTTTCAAGACAAAAGTACAGAGTTGCTAACTTCGTGAAGTAATGTTAGCCCATCAAAAACGAACGATTAACCCTCTCATACGAATATAAAACTACCATGTTACAACAAACCAGGCTTAATTTTCATCAATATCATGCAAATCATCACGTGTTAAAAGCAAATTGCGACTGAAATCGTGGGTTTAAGTGAATTCACTGCGGAGTTGCGACGAGCTGTTTGATATGGAAGCCACCAAAAAAAACGTTACTAAATAAAATGCCTCATGATTTGTCAACCTGCACAATTAGTCTGTGCTCCAGTCTGATCAACTGTAGCCTACTGATAATGAACCACAGCTGCAGGTAATCTTGAAACGCCTATACCGATCTGGGCCAGGGGAAAACGTAACATCACGTTTTTATAGCTTAACATGTGTATTTATAGCCTAAAACAGACCCATTTATTTGTGTTCTGAGAAAATGTGAACCTGATCAAATTTGGTTTATATTCACACTTCGTGGAGGCTAGGCTTACTAGGCCTATTTAACAAACAATTATTGACTGGAATGAATCAATCAACACAAGAGTGATGACATACTGTATGAGTGTGTATTAGGTAGTTGTTGGGGAAATGTTAGATTGCTTGTTAGATTTGTGTGTATTAGGTAGTTGTTGGGAATTGTTAGATTATTTGTTAGATAATACTGCACTGTTGAAACTAGGAGCATTTCTCTACACTCACATTAACATCTGTGTATGTGACCAACACAATTTGATTTGATTTGAGTATCTTTTTAATTATTGATGCAAAGGCATACACGATACAGCCCTGCATACAGCGAGTTCAGCCCTGTTCGTTTTATTGTCCAATCGCAGTTGTTCTCTTTTTCTGTGTAAAGGGTTTTAATGTTTTCAACTTCCTTAGGGCCAGGAGTTTTTTCAGGAGTACGACCTGGTTAGACAAATAATAATCAGATTTATTACTATGTCGCACACTATGACTAGGGTCTGGAGTCAGTTAGGTTAGTCTACTACCAGATCAGGAACAACTCTTGGCCCCAGTGTGTGTGTGTTTAAGGTAATATGTATGTTGTTGTTGTGTGTTGCAGTACTCATGGTACTTCTTTGAGGCCTTGGTGAAGTTTATGGCCCTACATCTGATCCAGAGCAGTAATGTTAAGCTGTCCAGAAACCAATCTTTCTCTGCCTCCTTCCACCACGCTTTAGAGACTCAGATCAACATGCTGTCTCACATCCCCAAGAAGTACATAGAAAACCTGGATGCTTCCACAGTCTGAAAGTCTTGGTGTGCCACGATTGGATTAGAACAAAAACCAAAAAACTGTGACAATTGCCACGTTCAGTTCTTCAACCAATGGTAATGTTAGAAAGTTTTAGTACACATCAATTAGAATAGGGAGAAAAGTGTACATCGTATGATCAAGGATCTGTGTGACTTAGCTCTCAGATCTGGGGGGGCTGATGTAATCCCCTGCACAAGGTGAATACAATGGTAGCGAACTCCATTTTGTGTTTCAAATTGTGTGCTTCATGCAAATACCTTTTGAAAGAGATAATCCACCCTGATTGTATTTTGGGTATTTGCTATTCATGGCGATATACAGAGGCATTTTCCACATGTTGTTGTGTAACAAAGGGGGATTAAAATGGATTTAATTGTCACTTTTTACTGTCAGAGTGGAGGGGAAAATTTGAACATATGAAAATGAATATACAGTTGAAGTCGGAAGTTTAAATACACCTTAGCCAAATACATTTAAACTCAGTTTTTCACAATTCCTGACATTTAATCCTTAATTCCCTGTCTTAGGTCACTTAGGATCGCCACTTTATTTTAAGAATGTGAAATGTCAGAATAATAGTAGAGAGAATGATTTATTTCAGCTTTTATTTCTTTCATCACATTCCCAGTGGGTCAGAAGTTTACATACACTCAATTAGTATTTGGTAGCATTGCCTTTAAATTGTTTAACTTGGGTCAAACGTTTCGGTAGCCTTCCACAAGCTTCCCCCAATAAGTTGGGTGAATTTGGCCCATTCCTCCTGACAGAGCTGGTGTAACTGAGTCAGATTTGTAGGCCTCCTTGCTCGCACATGCTTTTTCAGTTCTGCCCACACATTTTCTAGGTCAGGGCTTTGTGATGGCCACTCCAATACCTTGACATTGTTGTCCTTAAGCCATTTTGCCACAACTTTGGAAGTGTCCTTGGGGGTCATTGTCCATTTGGAAGACCCATTTGCGACCAAGCTTTAACGTCCTGACTGATGTCTTGAGATGTTGCTTCAATATATATTAAATATCCACATAATTTTCCTACCTCATAATGTCATCTATTTTGTGAAGTGCACCAGTCCCTCCTGCAGTAAAGCACCCCCACAACAAGATGCTGCCACCCCCGTGCTTCACGGTTGGGATGGTGTTCTTCGGCTTGCAAGCCTCCCCCTTTTTCCTCCAAACATAACAATGATCACTATGGCCAAACAGTTCTATTTTTGTTTCATCAGACCAGAGGACATTTCTCCAAAAAATACGATCTTTGTCCCCATGTGCAGTTACAAACCGTAGGCTGGCGTTTTTATGGTGTTTTTGGGGCAGTGGCTTCTTCCTTGCTGAGCGGCCTTTCAGGTTATGTCGATATAGGACTCATTTTACTGTAGATATAGATGCTTTTGTACCTGTTTCCTCCAGCATCTTCACACGGTCCTTTGCTGTTGTTCTGGAATTGATTTGCACTTTTCGCACCAAACTACGTTCATCTCTAGGAGACAGAGCGCGTCTCCTTCCTGAGCAATATGACGGCTGCGTGGTCCCATGGTGTTTATACTTGCATACTATTGTTTGTATAGATGAACGTGGTACTTTAAGGCATTTGGAAATTGCTCCCAAGGATGAACCAGAATTATTTTTCTGAGGTCTTGACTGATTTCTTTTGATTTTCCCATGTTGTCAAGCACAGAGGCACTGAGTTTGAAGGTAGGCCTTGAAATACATTGTCACGACTCCTTCCGAAGGTGGCTCACCTTCCTGTCCAGGTCGCCCTCGAGATCGGTGTCGGCGTGCTGTGGGAGCCGCGTGTCAGGGGGGGGGGGGGGGTACTGTCACGACTACTCCCAAAGGTGGCTCCCCTTCCTGTTCGGGTGGCGCTCGGCGGTCGTCGTCACCGGCCTACTAGCTGCCACTGATCCTTTTCTCCCCCTTGTCTGTTTATTAGTTGTTTCCTGTGTTAGTGTTTGTTTCACATTTCAGGACTGTTCGTTTGTCGTGTTTGTTGTTTTGTTTAGTGTTGCGTATTGGATTAAAGAATATGAACACTTACCAACGCTGCACCTTGGTCCTCTTCTTCTCCTCCAGACGACAATCGTTACATACATCCACAGGTACACCTCAAATTATTGCAATTAGCCTATCAGAAGCTTCTAAAGACATGACATAATTTTCTGGAATTTTCCAAGCTGTTTAAAGACCCAGTCAACTTAGTGTATGTAAACTTCTGACCCACTGGAATTGTGATACAGTGAATTATAAGTGAAATAATCTGTCTGTAAACAATTGTTGGATAAACTACTTGTGTCATGCACAAAGTAGATGCCCTAACCGACTTGCCAAAACTATAGTTTGCTAACAAGAAATTTGTGGAGTGTTTGAAAACGAGTTTTATTGACTCCAAGCTAAGTGTATGTAAACTTCCGACTTCAACTGTAGCTTGACAAGATAACTATTCAACCCCCTGAGTCAATGCAATACCTTTGGCAGTATTTACGGCTCTGAGTCTGTCTAGGTAAGTGTCTCAGAGCTTTCCATGCCACGATTTTGCCTGTGTTTGCCTGTGTTTAGCTCTATTCCATTTATTTTTTATACTGAATGACTCCCCAGTCCTTAACGATTACAAGCATACCCTTAACATGATGCAGCCACCACTATGCTTGAAAATATGGAGAGTGTTGTATTGGATTTGCCCCAAACATAACACTTTGCATTTAGGACAAAAATAATTGCAATATTATTTTAGTGCCTTGTTGCAAACAGTACACATGTTTTTGAAAATGTCTATTTTATACAGGCTTCCTTCTTTTCACTCTGTCAATTGGGTTATTATTATGGAGTAACTACAATGTTGTTTATCCATCTTCAGTTTTCTCCTATCACATCCATTAACTTTGTAACTGATTTAAAGTCACCATTGGCCTCATGGTGAAATCCCAGAGCTGTTTCCTTCCACTTCGGCAGCTGAGTTAGTAAGGACATCTGTGTCTTTGTAATGACTGGGTGTATTGATACACCGTCCAAAGTGTAACTAATAACATCACTATGTTCAAAGGGGATTTCAACGTCTGCTTTTTACCCATCTACCAATAGGTGCCCTTCTTTGTGAGGCATTCGAAAAGAAAACCTCCCTGGTCTTTGTGATTGAATCTGTGTTCGACTGAGGGACCTTACAATTATCTGTATGTCAGAATTACAGAGATGACGTATTCATTAAAAAATCATATTAAACACTATTTTTGCACACAGAGTCCATGCACCTTATTATGTGACTTATTAATCACATTTGTACTACTGAAAGTATTTCGGGTGAAGACATTTCAGCTGTTCACTATTAATACACGTTTCTACATTTTGAACAACATAATTCCACTTCGACATTGCGGGGTATTGTGTGTAGGCCAGTAACAAAAAAATCTCAATTTAATCCATTTTAATTTCAGGCTGTAACAGAACAGAATGTGTAAAAGGTCAAGGGGTGTGAATGCTTTCTGAAGGCGCTGTACACCTACTTGCAATAGATGGATTCAGGTTTGAAGTCTATCTGTCACTATGTTAATTCAAACGTTACTGTCCATGCACATTTGGAACGTTATCTTGGGCTTAACAAGGCAAAGAATACAAATATAACAACAACACATGAAATCCTGATCATTTGCTATCAGGAGCACTTCATAGTTCCAGGTACTCATCCATCATGGAGACAGGCATTGTGTCATATGTTTATGGGTGGTTCATATGCGTGACGCATGTTAATCATTTCCGTCACAAATACATACTAGGCAAGCAACACATGAAGTGACAACGCAATAGGGGTGAAGGGCGGCATCAGCTTGGGATAACACACACATGTTGTCCTCTGTTTAGTTCACTGTTGCAAAAGGAAAGGAGTACCCATAGCAGGCACTGAAGGTCAGCAAGCAACAGCATCTTAAATTGTATACAAGCAGCTGCATAAAGCGAGTGGAGGAGTGGTGTGACATAGCAGAACATGGAGAGGTTTAACACCAGATATAATTGCATTCTGGATCAATTGTAGATGGTAGGGAGTTTGACTAGCAAGGAGTTGCAGCAGGGTCCAAAATAAGTGAGTATGACTCGCAATGCAGAGGTATGTGGAAACAGTGGGAATAGAATAACAATATTGAGTTATATGTCAACTGGGCCGCACACACCACAGAAATACATTTGAAATGCCATGTTACTAAGCAGTATTATCAAGTTAATAAGTCACACAATAAAAGGGGGAAAAATGAGCACATGGTGGAACCCAAGTCAGTAACACATGGTTGCTATTCCTAATGATTTGTCTTCTTCCCTGTGTGTGTGAATCGGTGCATGTAGTGTTTCCGCACTTCAATGTGCCATCATCAGTTTTACATATGCTTAACCTTGTTCAAGTTGTCACTGGTTTCCTGAAATTGGTCATTTCATATTTTAAACCATTTTCTTCATAACTGTGGTTTACCTGAGATTGGCTACAGGTATTTCTAACTTGGTTTACCATCACGAAACACAACTATGTCGAGTTTACACAAATATTACTGTCTTAGCTCTTTTTTGCAGAATTTTGAAACCACTGTGAAAATAGACCAACTGGGAAGGTGATTTCCCACAGTCCAAGTCCTGCAATAAGACCAAAGACGCTAATATTGTGTAAACTCTACATAGTTGTGTATTGTGAGTGGCACTGAGTAGGCTGATACCCCATTTCATGGGTGCACAATCCATAGTTTAGGCTGTACAGTGCAATATGAATGTTCAATACACGTGGTCTAAAGTCTTCGAAAGCCAAGTGAACAAACAGATCACCGACCACTTCGAATCCCACCATACCTTCTCCGCTATGCAATCTGGTTTCCGAGCTGGTCACGGGTGCACCTCAGCCACGCTCAAGATGGTAAACGATATCATAACCGCCATCGATAAAAGACAGTACTGTGCAGCCGTCTTCATATACCTGGCCAAGGCTGACTCAACAGCCTTGGTTTCTCTAATGACTGCCTCACCTGGTTCACGAACTACTTCTCAGATAGAGTTCAGTGTGTCAAATCAGATGTCCTGTTGTCCAGACCTCTGGCAGTCTCTATGGGGGTGCCACAGGGTTCAATTCTCAGGCAGACTCTTTTCTCTGTATATATCAATGATGTCGCTCTTGCTGCAATGATTCTTAATCCACCTCTACGCAGATGACACCATTCTGTATACATCTGGCCCCGTTTTGGACACTGTTAACCTGTCTAGGACTGGGGTTCCTCTCGACGATTCTGACTTAGAATATGTGGACAGACTACGGTTTGCAACTGCACATGGGGACAAAGATCGTACTTTTCTGTCAGGAGGAATTGGCCAAACTTCACCCAATTTATTGTGGGAAGCTTGTGGAAGGCTACCCGAAACGTTTGACACAAGTTAAACAATTTAAAGGCAATGCTACCAAATATTAATTTAGTGTATGTAAACTTCACGTTCTTAACTTTTTATGGCTGCAGGGGCAGTATTGAGTAGCTTGGATGAAAGGTGCCCATTTCAAACGGCCTCGTACTCAATTCTTGCTCTTACAATATGCATATTATTATTACTATTGGATAGAAAACACTCTCAAGTTTCTAAAACCGTTTGAATTATATCTGTGAGTAAAACAGAACTCATTTTGCAGCAAACTTCCTGTCAGAAAGTGCAAAATCTGAAACCGAGGCTCTGTTCCAGGGCCTCCCTAATCATTTGCTTGAAATCTATTAGTATACATGTACTTCATACGCCTTCCACTAGATGTCAATAGGCTGTGAGAGGTAAAATGGAGTGTATAGCTATTTCTATGGTCAAAAGAGAGGTCTTGGAATGACAGGACCCCAATTTCCTTTGTTCAGGAAGGCGCAGGAAGTACATTAGCATTGGCTTCTGAAAAGCTTTTGTTATAGACGGCTAATATCTCCGGCTTTGATTTATTTGATAAATGTGACAATATCATCGTAAAGTATGTTTTTTCAATATAGTTTAATCAGATTATTGAAATTTGTTCGGGAGTTTTGGCGTGTTCCGTTCTCTGCGTTTGTTCACGATGGACAGCTTCGCGCCACTTGGCAAGTTTTGCTTGCTAATTCGAGAGGGAAAAAGGACATTCTAAAACCAAACAACGATTGTTCTGGACAAAGGACCCCTTGTGCAAGATTCTGATGGAAGCTCAACAAAAGTAGGACCCATTTAAGATGTTATTTCATATTTCTGTCGAAAATGTTTACTATTAGTTTCCGCCCAGATTTTGGGCGCTCTCTCGCTATAACGTAAGCTGCATGTCGTACTAAAGTTATTTTTAGAATTCTAACACGGCGATTGCATTAAGAACTAGTGTATCTATCATTTGCTGTACAACAAGTATTTTTTAGTAACGTTTATGATTAGTTATTTGGTCAGAATAGGTGAGTGTCAGAAATATATCCGGAGATTCTGGAAAATATTTGCTACGTTTTCACAATGTATAACCACGGATTTCAGCTCTAAATATGCACATTTTCGAACAAACCATACATGTATTGTGTAATATGATGTTATAGGACTGTCATCTCTTGAATCCAAGATGGCGTAGCAGTCGGACGTGTCTTTGTCCTTGTCCTGTCCCGTGTAAATAGTCTTCGTATTTTTCGTATACATTTCGTATATATTTTAATTTCACTTTCCATCTAGGAACTGAATATACATTCCTACATTCCGCCTCACCCAATGTGGTACGGACCTGCTATTTTTTTTATACTTTAGAACCGTAACCCCAATCAGAAGCTAGCCAGATAACTAGCTACTAGCTAGTAGTCAGTTAGCCACTGCTGCGGTCTTCACCCTCAACTCGGACACAGCCAGCTTCAATACCGGGCCAATACCTGCCAGTCTGCAAGCGCGATATCAACCCAGAGCATATAGGACTGCTTTTTCTCTACCACATCACCGGATTCCTGACGCAAGCTCTGGACAATTACACCGTATCATCACAGCTAGCTAGCTGCAACCGAGTGGCTACTACTGGCTAACACCTCTGTCCCGAAGCAAGCACCAGTTAGCCTTGAGCTAGCCTCGAGCTAGGCCCATCTGCCGGCTAGCTGAAGAGGTCTACCAGCGAATTCTTGGGCTACAATACCAGCTACAAGCTAATTTAGCCATTTTTTTTTTTTTTGCCGCTGCTAGTAGCTTTTACCTTCTGCACAGACACCAGCCCTGTTATTAGCCTGGATATTACTCACCAATTTACCAGCATCGGACTGTCTCTCGACAACAACGCCGGATTCCTGCCGTAATCCCTGAGCCACTACTTCTGATCCTCACAGCTAGCTTGCAGCTAGCGCAGCTAGCGCCACTGCCACGAAGCTAGCACCAGTTAGCAAACACAATTCTACAATTCACAACCTCTCTTTCGCCATCGCCATCTGGCTTGGATTCTCTGTCAACACGACCACGTCTGAGCAGACCCCCTCCGTCTGAGCAGACCACCCCCCGGGCTACTAACTTTAAACGCCGCGTGCTAGCTTAGTGGAGGCCTCCCTGCTCCATCTACGGCTGCCCCCTGGACACTATGATCACTTGGCTACATAGCTGATGCATGCTTGACTGTCCATTAATTCACGGTACTCCATTCTGTTTATTTGTGTTTTATCTGTCGGCTCTGTGCTTTAACTCAGGATCTGTGTGTAGTTAATCCGACCCTCTCTGCCTAGTCGTCGCCATTTTTACCTGTTGTTGCTGTGTTAGACTAGCACCCTGTTATTGCTGCTGTTATCTTACCTGTTGTTTTAGCTAGCTCTCCCAATCAAGACCTGCAATCACTTTATGCCTTATTGTATGTCTCTCTCAAATATCAATATGCCTTGCATACTGTTGTTCAGGCTAGTTATCACTATCATTGTTTTGGTTTGCAATGGACCCTGTAGTTCCACTCTCCGTACCTCTGATACCTCCTTGGTCCCACCCCCCACACATGCGGTGACCTCACCCATTGAGACCAGCATGTCCAGAGATACAACCTCCCTTATCATCACCCAGTGCCTGGGCCTGCCTCCGCTGTACCCACGCCCCACCATACCCCTGTCTGCACATTATGCCCAGAATCTATTCTACCACGCCCATAAATCTGCTCCTTTTATTCTTTGTCCCCAACGCTCTAGGCGACCAGTTTTGATAGCCTTTAGCCGCACCCTCATCCTACTACTCCTCTGTTCCTCGGGTGATGTGGAGGTAAACCCAGGCCCTGCATGTCCCCAGTCACCCTCATTTGTTGACTTCTGTAATCGAAAAAGCCTTGGCCTCATGCATGTCAACATCAGAAGCCTCCTCCCTAAGTTTGCCTTACTCACCGCTTTAGCACACTCTGCCAACCCTGATGTCCTTGCCGTGTCCGAATCCTGGCTTAGGAAGGCCACCAAAAATTCTGAGATTTCCATACCCAACTATAACACTTTCCGTCAAGATAGAACTGCCAAAGGGGGAGGAGTTGCAATCTACTGCAGAGATAGCCTGCAAAGTTCTGTCATACTTTCCAGGTCTATGCCCAAACAGTTCGAACTTCTAATTTTAAAAATTAATCTCTCCAGAAATAAGTCTCTCACTGTTGCCGCCTGCTACCGACCCCCCTCAGCTCCCAGCTGTGCCCTGGACACCATCTGTGAATTGATCGCTCCCCATCTAGCTTCAGAGTTTGTTCTGTTAGGTGACCTAAACTGGGATATGCTTAACACCCCGGCAGTCCTACAATCCAAGCTTGATGCCCTCAATCTCACACAAATCATCAAGGAACCCACCAGGTACAACCCTAAATCCGTAAACATGGGCACCCTAATAGACATTATCCTGACCAACCTGCCCTCCAAATACACCTCTGCTGTCTTCAATCAAGATCTCAGCGATCACTGCCTCATTGCCTGTATCCGCCACGGGTCCGCGGTCAAACGACCACCCCTCATCACTGTCAAACGCTCCCTAAAACACTTCTGCGAGCAGGCCTTTCTAATCGACCTGGCCCGGGTACCCTGGAAGGATATTGACCTCATCCCGTCAGTTGAGGATGCCTGGTCATTCTTTAAATGTTACTTCCTCACCATATTAGACAAGCATGCTCCGTTCAAAAAATGCAGAACCAAGAACAGATATAGCCCTTGGTTCACTCCAGACCTGACTGCCCTCGACCAGCACAAAAACATCCTGTGGCGAACTGCAATAGCATCGAAGAGCCCCCACGATATGCAACTGTTCAGGGAAGTCAGGAACCAATACACGCAGTCAGTCAGGAAAGCAAAGGCCAGCTTTTTCAAGCAGAAATTTGCATCCTGTAGCTCTAACTCCAAAAAGTTCTGGGATACTGTAAAGTCCATGGAGAACAAGAGCACCTCCTCCCAGCTGCCCACTGCACTGAGGCTAGGTAACACGGTCACCACCGATAAATCCGTGATAATCGAAGACTTCAACAAGCATTTCTCAATGGCTGGCCATGCCTTCCTCCTGGCGACTCCAACCTTGGCCAACAGCCCCGCCCCCCCCGCTGCTACTCGCCCAAGCCTCCCCAGCTTCTCCTTTACCCAAATCCAGATAGCAGATGTTCTGAAAGAGCTGGAAAACCTGGACCCATACAAATCAGCTGGGCTTGACAATCTGGACCCCCTATTTCTGAAACTGTCCGCCGCCATTGTCGCACCCCCTATCACCAGCCTGTTCAACCTCTCCTTCGTATCATCTGAGATCCCCAAGGATTGGAAAGCTGCCGCGGTCATCCCCCTCTTCAAAGGGGGAGACACCCTGGACCCAAACTGTTACAGACCTATATCCATCCTGCCCTGCCTATCTAAGGTCTTCGAAAGCCAAGTCAACAAACAGATCACTGACCATCTCGAATCCCACCGTATCTTCTCCGCTGTGCAATCCGGTTTCCGAGCCGGTCATGGGTGCACCTCAGCCACGCTCAAGGTACTAAACGATATCATAACCGCCATCGATAAAAGACATTACTGTGCAGCCGTCTTCATCGACCTGGCCAAGGCTTTCGACTCTGTCAATCACCATATTCTTATCGGCAGACTCAGTAGCCTCGGTTTTTCTAATGACTGCCTTGCCTGGTTCACCAACTACTTTGCAGACAGAGTTCAGTGTGTCAAATCGGAGGGCATGTTGTCCGGTCCTCTGGCAGTCTCTATGGGGGTACCACAGGGTTCAATTCTCGGGCCGACTCTTTTCTCTGTATACATCAATGATGTTGCTCTTGCTGCGGGCGATTCCCTGATCCACCTCTACGCAGACGACACCATTCTATATACTTCCGGCCCTTCCTTGGACACTGTGCTATCTAACCTCCAAACGAGCTTCAATGCCATACAACACTCCTTCCGTGGCCTCCAACTGCTCTTAAACGCTAGTAAAACCAAATGCATGCTTTTCAACCGTTCGCTGCCTGCACCCGCACGCCCGACTAGCATCACCACCCTGGACGGTTCCGACCTAGAATATGTGGACATCTATAAGTACCTAGGTGTCTGGCTAGACTGCAAACTCTCCTTCCAGACTCATATCAAACATCTCCAATCCAAAAACAAAGCAAGAATCGGCTTTCTATTCCGCAACAAAGCCTCCTTCACTCACGCCGCCAAACTTACCCTAGTAAAACTGACTATCCTACCGATCCTCGACTTCGGCGATGTCATCTACAAAATAGCTTCCAATACTCTACTCAGCAAACTGGATGCAGTTTATCACAGTGCCATTCGTTTTATTACTAAAGCACCTTATACGACCCACCACTGCGACCTGTATGCCCTAGTCGGCTGGCCCTCGCTACATGTTCGTCGTCAGACCCACTGGCTCCAGGTCATCTACAAGGCTATGCTAGGTAAAGTGCCGCCTTATCTCAGTTCACTGGTCACGATGGCTACACCCACCCGCAACACGCGCTCCAGCAGGTGTATCTCACTGATCATCCCTAAAGCCAAAACCTCATTTGGACGCCTTTCCTTCCAGTTCTCTGCTGCCTGCGACTGGAACGAATTGCAAAAATCTCTGAAGTTGGAGACTTTTATCTCCCTCAACAACTTTAAAAATCTGCTATCCGAGCAGCTAACCGATCGCTGCAGCTGTACATAGTCCATCTGTAAACTACCCACCCAATTTACCTACCTCACCCCCCATACTGCTTTTATTTAATTACTTTTCTGCTCTTTTGCACACCAGTATCTCTTCTTGCACATGATCATCTGATGATTTATCACTCCAGTGTTAATCTGCTAAATTGTAATTATTCGATTTATTGCCTACCTCATGCCTTTTGCACACATTGTATATAGATTCTCTTTTTTTCTACCATGTTATTGACTTGTTTATTGTTTACTCCATGTGTAACTCTGTGTTGTCTGTTCACACTGCTATGCTTTATCTTGGCCAGGTCGCAGTTGCAAATGAGAACTTGTTCTCAACTAGCCTACCTGGTTAAATAAAGGTGAAATAAAAAAATAAAAAAATCTGATGAAGTTTATGAAGGTTAGTGAAATAATTAATATCTTTTGCTGGTTTTGTCGCTATCGCTACTGTTGCCTTGAATCAATGCTGTTGTGTGGTTAGCTATTGTAGTAAGCTAATATAATGCTATATTGTGTTTTCGCTGTAAAACACTTAAAGAATCGGAAATATTGGCTGGATTCACAAGATGTTTGTCTTTCATTTGCTGTACACCATGTATTTTTCATAAATGTTTTATGATGAGTATTTAGGTATTTCAATTTGGTCTCTGTAATTGTTCTAGCTGCTTCGGTGCTATTTGTGATTGCAGCTGCAATGTAAAACTATGATTTATACCTGAAATATGCACATTTTTCGAACAAAACATAGATTTATTGTATAACATGTTATAAGACTGTCATCTGATGAAGTTGTTTCTTGGTTAGTGACTAATTATATCTCTATTTGGTCGGTTTTGTGCAAGCTACCTGTGCTGTGAAAGAAATGTCTGTGCTTTTTTGTATTTGGTGGTGAGCTAACATAAATATACGTGGTGTTTTCGCTGTAAAACATTTAAAAAATCGGACATGTTGGCTGGATTCACAAGATTTTTATCTTTCATTTGCTCTATTGGACTTGTTAATGTGTGAAAGTTAAATATTTCTAAAAAATATATTTTGAATTTGGCGCCCTGCACTTGGACTGGCTGTTGTCATATGTGTACCGACACCGGGCTTGCAGCCATTTAAAATAAAGTGGTGATCCTAACTGACCTAAGACAATGGATTTTTACTAGGATTAAATGTCAGGAATTGTGAAAAACTGAGTTTAAATATATTTGTCTTCTTAAGGCTAGGCGTCCCGCTAGCGGGACAACTTCCGGTGAAACTGGAGGGCGCGCAATTCAAGTAAATAATATTAAACATTTAGGTACATACAAGTGTCACATATCGGTTAAAAGCTTAAATTCTTGTTAATCTGACTGCACTGTCCGATTTACAGTAGGCTTTACAGCAAAAGCATGCCATGCAATTGTTTGAGGACGGTGCCCCATATCAAAATATTTTTTCACCGGCACAGGTTTCATAAATTCACAAATAGCGATGAAATGTTCACTTACTTTTTCAAAATCTTCCTCTGATTTGTCATCCAAAGAGTCCCAGCTATATCATGTAGTTTCGTTTTGTTATATAAAATCCTTCTTTATATCCCAAAAAGTTAGTTTAGTTGGCGCCATCGATATGAGTAATCCACTCGTTCAACATGCCAAGATAGGAATCCGAAAATGTACCCCTAAACTTTGTTTCAACATGTTAAAATACATTTTTATTTAATCCTCAAATACCCTACAATTTAATTAAACTATAATTTTTCTTACTGAAAGAAGTATTTTCAATAGGAAAGCGACATTATCAAGTGCGCATCCTCTTCATCGCGCACACATGAAGAAGTTTTTAATTAACCTCTCTGGGATCGCGGGACGCTTGCGTCCCAACAGCCTGTTAAAATGTAGAGCACCAGATTTTTAAAAAAATCTATAAAATCAAACTTTATTAAATTACACATATAAGATACCAAATTAAAGCTACACTCGTTGTGAATCCAGCCAACATGTCAGATTTCAAAAAGGCGTTTTTCGGCGAAAGCATAAGATGCTATTATCTGATGATAGTGCAATGGCTACACTCTCTTTGTTGACAATTTCAACCATGCCGGCGCTACTCAAAACGCAGAAATAAAATATAAAACATGCATTACCTTTGACGAGATTCTTTTGTTGGCACTCCAATATGTCCCATAAACATCACAAATGGTCCTTTAGTTCGATTAATTCCGTCCATATATATCCAAATTGTCCATTTATTTGGCGCCGTTGTACCAGGAAAAACAGCCTTCAATTTGCGCAAAATCACGACAAAATATCTAAAAAATGACCTCTAAACTTTGCCAAAACATTTCAAAGTACTTTTGTAATACAACTTAAGGTATTTGTAAACGTTAATAATTGATCAAATTGAAGACGGGTCAATCTGTTTTCAATACAGGATATCAACAAACTCACGGTACTTTTCAAGTCTTGCTCAACTCTCAAACATAAACACACGACGTCACTCCACTTCCGGGTCAATATCTTTCTCAGTTGACTAATGAAAAACCTTAACCTTTTTCCATATAATGGCGACATCCAGTGGAAGCAGTAGAAACTGCGTGGATAGTGATTAGAATTCTGGTGTGCCCATGATAACTCATTGAACATACAGGAACTTAACAATAAAAAAGTTAGTCCTCAGGGTTTTGACTGCTATATAAGTTCTGTTATACTTACAGATATGATTCAAACCGTTTTAGAAACTTCAGAGTGTTTTCTATCCAAATCTACTAATAATATGCATATCTTATATTCTGGGGATGAAATTGCGCACGCTATTTTTCCCTAAGTGAAAACTCTGCACCCTATCCTCAAGAAGTTTAAGGTGTATGTAAACTTCCGACTTATGTAAACAATACATAAGTGTGCTCTGTGGGTGTCACTGAGTAGGCTGACACCAGGGTAGTGGGTTCAATTCGTACGGGGATCAGTAAATAAAAGTACGAGAATGTTTGCACTCATACATTAGGAATATCTTCCTAATATTTACTTGCACACCCTTTTTCCTCAGAACAGCCTCAATAAGTCAGGGCATGGACTCTACAACGTGTCGAAAGCATTCCACAAGGATGCTGGCCCATGTTGACTCCAATGCTTCCCACAGTTATGTGAAGATGGCTGGATGTCCTATGGGTAGTGAACCATTCTTGATACACTCGGGAAAACTGTTGAGCTTGAAAAACCCAGCAGCATTGCAGTTCTTGACACACTCAAATCGGTGTGCTTGGCACCTACTACCATACCTCGTTCAAAGGCACTTAAATATTTTGTCTCTCCCATTCACCCCCTGAATGACACACATACACAGTCCTTTAATTAACCTTTCTCCTCTCCTTCATCTACAATGATTGAAGTTGATATAACAAGTGACATCAATGAGGGATCATAGCTTTCCCTGGATTCACCTGGTCATTCTATGTCATGGAAAGAGCAGGTGTTCCTAATGTTTGTACATTCAGTGTAATTCGCTTTGGATAAGAGTGTCTGCTAAATTACAAAAATTAAAAAAAATGTATGCCCCAATACAGTTATGCAGTCAAATACATCCACAGTGGAATTTCATTGGTTTTTCTGTTTATTGTTAAATTCATTTAAATGTAAATTATGTAACAACATTCCAATGTTTTTTTTTACAATTATCTATTCCAAGTATGCCATGATTACTCAATTTGTATCCGTTTAAATCTCTTTCAATGAGGGACTTTCCTTTTGAAGTTGAACCGCAAATTCCACTATTGTGGCTAATTGTTATTGCAGCTAGCTGATCATAGGTCAAAGACACGGGGGATTTTGATGCCCTGTCATGAGGTCATCACACTGCGCCTTACGTTATACAGATCTCAATGACTGGAGATAGACTGTCCATTTGTGGATTTTTCATCACAAACCCGCTGAAAAAGAGTTTTTGATATCCAAATGCTCATTCCACAGTTGTAAATATTGTTCACAAATTGTTCTACATTTGTTCAAATGGTACTTTTATTCGTGAGCAATGCTGAATATATTTACAAACCATATTTGTTACTTACGCTTAACATGCATATGGATGATGGTATAACTTGTGAAATATTTTTGAAATATTCACAGATCATGGTTTTATTTGATTTAAAAAATAAATATTCACAGATCATGGTTTTAGTTACAGTAGATCCATGTGTGCATAATTAAGATGAATGTACACACAGATCGTGGGACATTATACAGACAAAATATCAACACTATTTTACCACCGTAGTCTCCCGTCAGACCTTATATTCAATTTTGTACAATGTTGTGCACGTTAGCTACGGGTGTCGTTCATTTAGAGGCGCGTGATATCCAAGATATAGTTGGCTACATTACTTTTTTTGATGACAGCAAGAATAAATCAAATAGAACGATTAGAACTTCGATAAATTAATACATTATTATTATTTTTCTTGCTTCGGTTTTTGGTAATTATTCCACCACTTCTAATACCCCAATCAGACTGAATAATGCACTTGGATCCTGAAGGGGTGAAAAAACACCCACACCAAGAGAAAGGATTTTGAAATGGTTGCAGCAACCCCAAAGTGCAGTATCACTGCAAACGAGAGTTTGACACCCCTCTATTCTGAATATGGATGCAATAGACGAAAAGCCAGGCTATTCACTGAGACAATGAACTCTAGTCCTTCATTCCATTAGTGGTCTACTGGAGACCACAGACCACAGAGCATTGTTAGACCGTGTATCACTCTCCGAAGCGGATGTAAAGCCAATGGTAGGTCTTGGCAGTACTTTACCTCATATTAAACACAGCTAATGGTTGTGCTGTTAAAACCTCCCAGCATATTGTTGTTGTGGTGGAAAGTTAAGTCCCTGTGGATCTGAGCAGCCATATGAGACATTGTGGTTTTGGCTCTTTATGTGGAAGTGCATGTGTGTGAGCGTGCAAGTGAATTCCTCTCCAAACAATCCCCTGTTTTGCATTCATCCATAAGCCGTCTGAGTATGTAGTATAAAAACATATACAACAACAATCTGCTCTACAGTACAGTAGTATACTGACACGTACCCATTTGAGGAATGCAACACTTCAGTTAGCTTAGTGAATATGCTTTATATTGCTATGCTTTATACACTAAGTTGGGAACCCCTGGTCTATATATTATTTATATTTTATTCTGTTATATTAATTTGTACTTTAAAATGTATGTGTCTTGACTGTGATCAGGGCAGGTTAATTTAAGTGTGTCTTGTCTGTGTAATTAACAAAATAAGAACTACTGATTTAATTTGGCATAGCACAGCCATGTAGCCTATAGGCTGCACAGACCGGTAACATAAATAAACTCAAAATATGCTATTCTATTCTTTTCCAAATACATTTTATTAGTATTATAATGTTTTTTAGGACCTGTCTAATGCAAATTAATAAAATATTTCTTTGTGATGGTGTATATTCAATGGATTCATTAAAATATATGCCCACCCACATTGACACACCCCTACTGCACTCACGGTGCCGACATGCGTACGGGATATGTAAAAGGCTTATCCCGACAAGAATATGGTAAAAAAAAACTACAATTTTACAGGCAACATACCGTAAAGTCTGTCTGTAAAGGGTAAAACACTGGTCTGCCCAGTCCATCTCTCTGTCTTACAGCTTGATTGGGCTAAACAGGGTTTGCTTTATTTGACGGCCTTATCATATCTATCACACTGACCTCACCTTTCCCCTCTTCCCCCCTTCAGTCGCCGGGTTACTGCAAAGGCAGCCTTTCCACTGAGCTAAAAAGGGGAACGGTAGAAAGAAGGGTGAGATGCTAAGTGTGGTGTCTGACCTCTCTGTGTCAGTGTCAGCTGATCTGGCCTCTCACTTCTCTTCTGTCTCTGGTGAGTCTGCATCAAAGCCCCCCCCCCTCTCGCTCTTTCTCTCTCGTTGTTTTCTCTCACTCCTCGCTCCATCCCTTGCTTCTCTCCTCTCAATTCTCTATCTCTTTCTCTCTCTCCTCTCTGTGCTCTCTCTCCGCCTCTCTGTAGTTTTATTCTTTTTAATGAAATCTATTCTTTAATTACTGCCACCATCTTCTGGTACGCGTCCCCCACTTACATTATAATTTATTTGCCTTTCAAGTGGGCACTTAAAACGTCTCTTTAACCATTCACCCCAGAGCGGTCTGCACTGAATGGAGAAGACTTAATTTGGGTCTCAACAACCACCCCCCTCCATCCCTCACCCCCCATCTGCACCCTGCCTCCCTCCTCCACCCCCCACCCCCTTTATTTTTCATTCTAATTTCGCTGTTTGCTTTTTTGTCTCCCCCGTCAATATGGGCCCTGTAGTTTTTTGTCCCCCACCCCCCAAGTGACGTCCCGAAGGAGCTCTGTTCCCCCCCAATCCACACAACTCACACAGGCTTTTGCATATTCCTTCTTCCCTCTAGCCCTCTAGTCCTTTGTGAGATATTGTTGCTGACCAAATCTAAACACACTAGCATTGAGAAGACCCCCACAGAGTACCTGAGACCAACTAAAGACCTCAGAAGACTAAAACCACCTGAATTGGCTTAAATTGCCCTTCTCTAGCTGCATCATTCCCCTGCTCCAGATTAGATCCTCTGATTAATACTGCCGGCCATTCGTAAGCATGGTCGACAGGATTAAGTGGCTATTGAAGAGGAGAAAAGAGAAGTCTTCTGCCCCCCTTCCTTTTTACAAGGAGCATATCCCCCCTCTTCTCTCCCTTTCTTCTCGCTCTCCTCCTCCAGGCTAAAAAGAAAGCCCTATCTATAAATATGATCTCTCAGATAGGGCCTTGGAGGCTGAGGGAGACTGCAGTGACAGCGGAGAGGCTGTTTCCTACTGTAATTAGATATATGTGATCCTAATCATTTAGGCCATTCATTAGGGCTAATTGTTTGAGCAGCCCGAGCGACAGAACAAATAATTAAGATGCGACGCATACGTGCTGTTTGCCATAACTGTGATTATCGGGTGTGACTGACTGACAAAACAGTGTGTGTGTGTGTGTGTGTGGTTTATCATACGTTCACGAGTGTGTTTTTGTGTACTTGTGTGTGGGTGAATAAAACATGTTCTTACTTCTAGGCAGCAGAGCCTATCTAAACATGGCTAAATTTGACTGATTGTGAATAGCTGCCTGTCTCTCCATGACTCTGTGGTGTTTGTATAGCCTAAGACTCTCCTCTGTTTGCTGAACCAGCCTCTGATTCCAGGACTAGGCTAATGAGTAGCACACACTATGCAGATTTGCTGTGTTGTACAAATCTTCATTACGTTGTGGACCTTTAAATCCCTCCCTTGCACACAAGCGTGCATACACACACACGCACACATGCGTCCACAGCCGCACGAGTACACACACACACACACACACACACGCACACACACTGTCTTTAAAATGTGCGTTCAGCATTTGTGTCTGTTTGTGATCCTGTCACTGATGATGGATTTCAAAAGCTCCTCATTTCCCAGTTGCAATGTAACTTTCCCATGATGATGATTTTAATAGATGCCTCGTTATTTCCCAGGCAACTTTTTAAGAGTGTTTCCCAAACAAGCATGTAGAGAGAGTATTCGCTAAGTGCGTCGTTAGACCGTGTGTTGATACTGATGGGATCGAAAGAAAAGCGGCGTTACTTTTGGATTAGCTTTCTCCATGAAAATCTTACCTTAACATTAGATATTACCACCGATGGTGGCAAATAGGCTATTTAGGCGGCTTATTGTGCTTACCCAATAATAATGCACTGAATCACAGATTGGGCACATCATTGCGCACATGTTGTCACACATCATGAAACGCATTGTGGCTAAAATTGCAGACAGTAGCCTAGTCACAAAATAGAACTCAATTGATTAAACATGAAGTGTATTTAAATATGATTGAAATCGCCTATATAATAGCAAGAACCCCCTCTGCAGTTTAGAAAATGCTGTCATAATGCTGTGCTGAATATCCTATATATACAGTGCCTTACGGAAGTATTCATACCCCTTGGCTTATTCCACATTTTGTTATGTTACATTCTGAATTCAAAATGGATGAAGTGGAGACATTTTTTCTCACCCGTCTACACACAATACCCCATAATGACAAAGTGAAAACATGTTTTTAGAAATTGTTGCAAATTTATTGAAAATGAAATATGGAAATATCTAATTTGCATAAGTATTCACACCACTGAGTCAATATTTAGTAGAAGCACCTTTGGCTGTGATTACGGCTTTGAGTTGTCTTGGATATGTCTGTATCAACTTTGCACATCTTTGGGGATTTACTCCCATTTTCCTTGCAGATTTTCTCAAGCTCTGTTAAGTTAGATGGGGAGCAGTGATGAACAGCAATCTTCAAGAGATTTTCAATGGCATTCAAGTCTTGCCTTTGGCTGGGCCACTCAAGGACTTTTACATTCTTGTTCTGAAGCCATTCCAGCATTTTTGTCTGTATGCTTGGGGTCATTGTCCTGTTAGAATCCCCCCCCCCCCCCCCCCCCCATGCTCTTAGTCCTCCACGTGTCTTTTTTCAAACTCCAGGCCTGCTGTCATGTGCCTTTTTCTCAGGAGTGGCTTCCGCCTGGCCACTCTCCCAAAAAGCCCAGATTGGTGAAGTGCTGTGGAGACTGTTGTCCTACTGGCAGGTTTACCATCTCAGCCAAGGAACTGTGTACTTCTGTCAGAGTGGGCATTGGCTTCTTGGTCATGTCCCTGACCAAGGTTCTTCTTGCATAGTTGCTCAGTTTAGTCGGACTGCCAGCTTTCAAAACTAGAAACTGTTTTATAACCTTCCCCAGATATATGCCTCATCACTATCACTAGATCTCTGAGATCTACAGACAGTCCCTTGGACTTCATGGTATAGTTTCTGATCTGATATAGAGAGGTGTGTTTCTTTCTAAATCATGTCCAAACAATTTAACTGGCCATAGTTGGGCTCCAACAAAGTTGTAGATGAAATTGGATGCACCTGAGCTCAATTTGGAGTGTCATAGCAAAGGTTTGTGAAATACTTATGTAAATTAGATATTTCTGTATTTAGTTTTTAATACATTTGCTAAAATTTCTAAAAACATGTTTTCACTTCGTCATTATGGGGTATTGTAACACAGCAAAATGTGGAATAACTCAAGTGGTGTGAATACATTCTGAAGTCTAGGTTTTCATTTGAAGCACAATTTCATCCTTCACTAGTTCGCAACAATTGCAAATACTTTGGCAACTTCGTATTTGTCGTCAACTTCATTCTGAAGTTATCGGCAGTCAGAGTCAGACAACCTAAACATCTTGATTCTATGTGAATAAAGTGACGCGGAAGGGCAAAGAAGCATCTAACGATGCACTTTGGCTGCTCTCGGAGTGCTCTGGATTACACGTGGATGTGCAAAGGTTTTTAAGCGGCAAGTTACGAACAAAGGCTCTGGGAAACACCTTGGCTACTAAAGATACGTTGCAAGAAGGTTCTAACGATGATCTTAACGCCACGAATGCTCTGGGAAACAAGGCCGAGATCAACACAGCTCATCCACTTCAATGGAGAACCAAAAGGAAAACAGCTGGGGGGGTTTTCAGCGAGGTGCAGGGAAGGAAACCAGAACTTTCACTTAATAAACTATCAAGAATGTCCTTTTTGTATGGGTCGGAATTCTGTGGCAAGGTCATTGTCAGTGGGATTGTAGGAAACACAGAATGGGATCCTAAAAACGTAAAAGATCCACTTCTAAAGTGTGTTGAAGCATGCATGTACAGTATATTTAACAGTACCTGGCAGTTAATTGTTGGCCTACTGTGAAGTTACGAAATAAAAATTATTAGTACTGAAGCGTGTATGTTCCAACATGTAGGCCGATGTACATTTACATGACCCTGTGTTTGTTTGACGGACACACTCACTGGCTCCTGTCCGGGGCTTTACCATGGTGTCATGGCGGATGTCGCAGCCATCACGTAGCTGGTACAAACTTGAGATATGTGCCGCGGCGCGCCGTGCTCTACTGCCCTGGCAACAGCGAGAGGAAGCTGAGGAAAATGGCATCGCTGAGCGGCCTAGACCGTGCCGTACTGGACTGTGACGATGGAGTGGCCCTCAGCAAGAAGGTATTGCTAGACACACACAGGGTGTGCACACTGACATACATGCATCACCCACACACACTCGTATCTCGCATGACACACACACCCAGCCATGGGCACAAACACACACACAGGTACAAAGTCACATACAGTATTATACTGTACACTTGCACAATCATCTCCACACACGCTCTTATGACACAAATGCGATCATAGGCACACACTCACAGACACACACTCCCTAAAACACACTCACACACACTTGGCTAAAATCTTAATTCCAGCTCTCACCCTCGGTCAGCCAGGTGCTGCCAGGCCTTAATCAGCAATGAATGAGAAAATTACCTAAGTGAGATGCTTAAAACAAACCAATTTCACACCATTACAATACCACAAAGGCCCCTCTATCCCCCTGCCTTTAAAAGAAGGTGACCACGTCCCACTGAGTCCCCACTGGGCAATCAGCAGGAAGCCAGCAGATGCAGCAGGTTAAAAAGCATTCTGATCCTGCCCACACTGCCTCCACACTGCCTCCACACTGCCTCCACACTGCCTCAACACTGCATCCCCATTGCCCCCCACTGGCCTCCCCTGCCTGACCGCAACCGCCCCACAAGATTGTGATTGGTTAGAGAAGAGAGAGGAGAGGGAGATAAAGAGAAGGAGAAAAAGTATTTTTAAGTCATGATAATAAAGATAATTGATATGGCTCGGGACTGTCCTGTCGAACGAGGACAAAATAAAAGACAAATAAAAGATGAGTAGTGTGACTGACAGGCTAAAAAGCTGTAACCTGTGAAGGATGTCAGTGTTTAGAAGCAAACAGTCTTCTGTCTTCATTGTGTGGGGGAGGAAGAGGAGGGGGAGGAGGAGAGGTGGAGAGGAATATGGTATGGTAGCAGACAGTCATTCAGGCCTGTGAAATAACACAGAACTGTGGCGCTGTCACGGAGCGACAGGTTCTTGTCTCCATCTGGAGCTGATTGAGAGGTTAGAGAAGAACAGCTAAGATGCTCTCTCCTGTTATGTAGCCCACAGGAGGATCCTCCATTGAGGAAGGTGTGGATGGTCCTCCCCTGTATATTTGAGGAAATATTACAAATAATGAAATATATATTTGAAAGTAATCCTTGTAGCTCGCGTCCCTTTCTCAAGGATTCAGCACTCCATTTTTAATTAATAATAATTTTTGTAGTGAACCTGTTGTTTGATCTTTTCACTCCAAATATAACATTATTTGCTGTCGAGGAGAATTGGTTTTCATGTTGACATTATTTTACCACTAAAAAACAAACAGATACCAGTGAGATTCACTATATGAAAGTTATCTTTTGATTTGATAAAACCATTTTACTACAATCAATACAGCTTCTGCCTGTATGGGTTACATCTCTATGGAGAATATTAGGTGTGGTTGATCTGAGGAGAGGAAAATTGAATTTGGGACAGGTAGCGATAGGGGGCTTCTTTCGGCCAAACGGAAGAGCGGTGTACTCAACATAATTCAACACAGTGTACTCAACTCAAAAATGTACCCTCCCTGAGTCCCTGCCAATTCTTCCAATATCAACACCACTTCCACAGCTCCGGCACAGATTAAAACAAACACACACACAGCCGACCCTGGAAAATAGATTTGTATTCCAAGAATTCCCTTTCTAATCCCATTAGTTTTACCCCTTCTGATCTGGCTAGGGGCACTAGCCCGATTTAGAGAAAACTTGGGAGAATGATGTATCTTGCTATAGAGAGCCGGCATTTAAAAAGTACGCTGATTGGCCAAATGGTGACGCTATTACAAGCGATTGAAAATGCAAACTTTGAAAGATCACACCCCTCACTCCGTTTGATCTAAATGGACAAAGGTCTCTCAACACAATATTTTCCAGACTAGTACCTAAAACAACGCTATTGACCAATAAACATTCACGTGGGCGTGGTCTGGCACATAAATGCCTAAATTTATCAGTCAGGGGGAGGGTGTTCTGTTGCCTTGTTTATTTGCTAGGTTCATACTGTGTAATGTAGAAATTAGCTATTAACTCTGAAATAAAAGGCACCTTTTTCTACCCGGCTCCCTCTCTTTCACTTCCCACTCTCTCAGCTGCTTTGTGCATTGTGGCAATTG
This sequence comes from Salvelinus alpinus, assembly GCF_045679555.1. Taxonomy (NCBI): domain Eukaryota; kingdom Metazoa; phylum Chordata; class Actinopteri; order Salmoniformes; family Salmonidae; genus Salvelinus; species Salvelinus alpinus. The sequence continues at coordinate 5,476,869 of NC_092099.1, read as the reverse complement.
GATATCCATGGGGGTTTCGTTGTATACCTTCAGACAGGCCGCTTGTTTTTCCTATGGGGCTAAATTACACTTGTCATGTGTGCATGTGAGAGTGAGTGTTTGAGAATGTGTGTATGTGCTTACGTGTGTTTACAGCACTCATACGGGCGTGTGAGTCAGAGTGTCAATTCAAAAATTCACATCTAAAAATGGGCATCCATTTTCCACCGGCAAATAACGCTCCAGAAATGATAATGACATTCTGCTATTGATTGCTTTCGTTCTTTGGGTGGGGAATCTATCCAATCTGTGGAAGAGTCTTAAAAGTGGTGAGTGAAAGAAGACAACAGAAGACACATTGTCACAATGATCACCTTTGAGAATCAACCAAGCTCACCGCTAACCTCCTGTCATTATGTCACATCGTAACACCAGAGCGCTAAGCTACCCGGCTTTCCTGTGTGTCTCTTTGTCGGCGTTGTTAGCTACTGTCGCTACGCTCGCCCTCGCTGCGATTACCTTCACCATGACAACAGCACAGCGGGCCTGTCGCCGTGCCAACCGATGCCAGGCCCCCGCGCTGCCCCTGCTCTCGCCCGCCTGGTGCCCGCCTGACAGACGGAGTGAGAGAGAGCTGCCCAGAGTCTGCTAACTGCTACCCTGAGATGAGAGGAGAAGGGGATGAGAGGGGGAGAGGCACAAAGGGCTAGAGGGAAGGAGAGGAGGGGGGAAATAGTTGGGGGGAAGACGAGGCTGCACTAACACTCTTACACATATGTGTGGCGGACTGGGAAAGCCATTCACATGGTGGATTATTTTAATATAGTTCTGTAAACTACAAACGGTCCCCAATCCAGACCTGTTTAAATCACTCCAATATCTTTATCAGAAGTTATGAGCTTTTCAAGTAAAAAGTAAGGAAACAGTATTCAAGGATTCCATTCAAATTCCATTGAGACATGCGAGAAAAACATCAACACTCAGGCTTGATTGTTTCAAGAGAGATTGTCACTATATTTCATATATTTGCATTAAATAATCATTACTATAAATAATTATTATACTGAACAATAATATATCAATATATTTGAATTGGAGACTAAATAATTGACATTTCAGTGCGATTATGAACATCAAATAACAAATAGTTTAAAAGAAACACTTACTAAATATATACAACACTGGATGGCATGAAAGATGAGGCCCAAAATAATAACAATAATGATGATAATAATAATAATAATAATTTAAATGGCAGGAACTGGTACTGGAACGAGTTGCATATATCTCCATGGCCAGGTGGAACAATCTCATCTGCTGAGAGACATTAGTTTGTTATACAAGCATCTGAAAAACAATACAATTGCTCTCAGCAATACAAAACAATCACACTCAACAGAAATATAACTATGTAGAAAGGCAAGTAAAATTGTACAGTACTAGTGTGCAAACGAGCAAATGAATTGACTGGGTAGTTTGGTGTGTTGACTGCAACCTGGTGTTGTTCAAGGCCCGGATGGCAGTGGGCTGGAAGGATTTCATTCTTATTGTTATTAATGAATTTGACTAGGTTGTTTTCTCTATGACAAAAAACAGAAAGAGATCTCTAACACACACAAACGCAATCTACTTAGGTCATCATTCAAGTTTTCTGACAACTCCATCATTTTAGCTAATTAATTGTGATCATTAAATGTCCTCTGTCTTTCTCTCTGTGTTTGTGTGTCAGAGGGAGAGGCTGTCAGAGTGACACATGCGCGCGCACACACACACACACACACACACACACACACACACACACACACACACACACACACACAACACACACACACACACACACACACACACACACACACACACACACACACACACACACACACACACACACACACACACACACACACACACACACACACACACACACACACACACAGCACTGGCCACCAGATCCATGAGCCTGACCATTCCTTTCCCCATCTTCACCATCTTATTTGGGTCGACAAGAAAGTAAATTGTCATGGAGACCCAAAAGTTTTAAACACACACACATACTGTACACACCCACACACAGAAAGAATGGTCTCTCTCCCTCTTCACATGCGTGTGTGTGTGTTTCTAAGTAACCTCTATCTCTCTCTCTCTCTCTCTCTCTTTCTCTGAATGAATTTGCATACAAGATACAAGGTTGGTGGTATTTGTTTACGGTACAGCATGGTAGCTCTGAAGTGCAACGAATATACATATATACCCCAGACTCACCTCATACAAACATTCACCCACATGCATTTAAAAGTAGCCTACACTACCGTTCAAAAGCTTGTGGTCACTTAGAAATGTCCTTGTTTTTGAAAGAAAAGCACATTTTTTGTCCATTAAAATAACATCAAATTGATCAGAAACACAGTGTAGACATTGTTAATGTTGTAAATGACTATTGTAGCTAAAAACGGCAGATTTTTTTATTTATTTTATTTTTATTTATTTAACCTTTATTTAACCAGGTAGGCAAATTGAGAACACGTTCTCATTTACAATTGCGACCTGGCCAAGATAAAGCAAAGCAGTTCGACACATACATCAACACATAGTTACACATGGAGTAAAACAAACATATAGTCAGTAATACAGTGAAAAAAAATAAGTCTATATACAATGTGAGCAAGTGAGGTGAGATAAGGGAGGTGAAGGCAAACAAATATATGTATAAATAAATAAAAATATAAAAAGGCCATGGAGGCGAAGTGAGTACAACACAGCAAGTAAAATAAAAACTAAAAAACACTGGAATGGTTGGTTTGCAGTGGAAGAAAGTGCAAAGTAGAGACAGAAATAATGGGGTGCAAAGGAGCAAAATAAATTAATAAATAATACAGTAGGTAAAGAGTTAGTTGTTTGGGCTAAATTGTAGATGGGTTATGTACAGGTGCAGTAATCTATGAGCTGCTCTGACAGCTGGTGCTTAAAGCTAGTGAGGGAGATAGGTGTTTCCAGTTTCAGAGATTTGTGTAGTTCGTTCCAGTCATTGGCAGCTGAGAACTGGAAGGAGAGGCGTCCAAAGGAAGAATTGGTTTTGGGGGTGACTAGAGAGATATACCTGCTGGAGCGCGTGCTACAGGTAGGTGCTGCTATGGTGACCAGCGAGCTGAGATAAGGGGGGACTTTACCTAGCAGGGTCTTGTAGATGACCTGGAACCAGTGGGTTTGGCGACGAGTATGAAGCGAGGGCCAGCCAACGAGAGTGTACAGGTCGCAGTGGTGGGTAGTATATGGGGCTTTGGTGACAAAACGGATGGCACTGTGATAGACTGCATCCAATTTATTGAGTAGGGTTTTGGAGGCTATTTTGTAAATGACATCACCGAAGTCGAGGATTGGTAGGATGGTCAGTTTTACAAGGGTATGTTTGGCAGCATGAGTAAAGGATGCTTTGTTGCGGAATAGGAAGCCAATTCTAGATTTGACTTTGGATTGGAGATGTTTGATGTGGGTCTGGAAGGAGAGTTTACAGTCTAACCAGACACCTAGGTATTTGTAGTTGTCCACATATTCTAAGTCAGAGCCGTCCAAAGTAGTGATGTTGGACAGGCGGGCAGGAGCAGGCAGCGATCGGTTGAAGAGCATGCATTTGGTTTTACTTGTATTTAAGAGCAGTTGGAGGCCACGGAAGGAGAGTTGTATGGCATTGAAGCTCGCCTGGAGGGTTGTTAACACAGTGTCAAAAGAAGGGCCAGAAGTATACAGAATAGTGTCGTCTGCGTAGAGGTGGATCAGAGAATCACCAGCAGCAAGAGCGACATCATTGATGTAAACAGAGAAGAGAGTCGGTCCAAGAATTGAACCCTGTGGCACCCCCATAGAGACTGCCAGAGGCCCGGACAACAGACCCTCCGATTTGACACACTGAACTCGATCAGAGAAGTAGTTGGTGAACCAGGCGAGGCAATCATTAGAGAAACCAAGGCTGTCGAGTCTGCCAATGAGGATGTGGTGATTGACAGAGTCAAAAGCCTTGGCCAGGTCAATGAATACGGCTGCACAGTATTGTTTCCTATCGATGGCGGTTACGATATCGTTTATGACCTTGAGCGTGGCTGAGGTGCACCCATGACCAGCTCTGAAACCAGATTGCATAGCGGAGAAGGTGTGGTGTGATTCGAAATGGTCGGTAATCTGTTTGTTGACTTGGCTTTCGAAGACCTTAGAAAGGCAGGGTAGGATAGATATAGGTCTGTAGCAGTTAGGGTCAAGGGTGTCCCCCCCTTTGAAGAGGGGGATAACCGCAGCTGCTTTCCAATCTTTGGGGATCTCAGACGACACGAAAGAGAGGTTGAAGAGGCTAGTAATAGGGGTGGCAACAATTTCAGCAGATAGTTTTAGAAAGAAAGGGTCCAGATTATCTAGCCCGGCTGATTTGTAAGGGTCCAGATTTTGCAGCTCATTTAGAACATCAGCTGACTGTATTTGGGAGAAAGAGAAATGGGGAAGGCTTGGGCGAGTAGCAGAGGGGAGGGCAGTGCTGTTGTCCGGGGTAGGGTTAGCCAGGTGGAAAGCATGGCCAGCCGTAGAAAAATGCTTATTGAAATTCTCAATTATAGTGGATTTGTCGGTGGTGACAGTGTTTCCTATCTTCAGAGCGGTTGGAAGCTGGGAGGAGGTGTTCTTATTCTCCATGGACTTTACGGTGTCCCAGAACTTTTTTGAATTTGTGTTGCAGGAAGCAAATTTCTGCTTGAAAAAGCTAGCCTTGGCTGTTCTAACTGCCTGTGTATATTGGTTTCTGGCTTCCCTGAAAAGTTGCATATCACGGGGGCTGTTCGATGCTAATGCAGAACGCCATAGGATGTTTTTCTGTTGGTTAAGGGCAGTCAGGTCAGGAGAGAACCAAGGGCTATATCTGTTCCTGGTTCTAAATTTCTTGAATGGGGCATGCTTATTCAAGATGGTGAGGAAGGCATTTTTAAAAAATGACCAGGCATCCTCTACTGACGGGATGAGATCAATATCTTTCCAGGATACCCCGGCCAGGTCGATTAGAAAGGCCTGCTCGCTGAAGTGTTTCAGGGAGCGTTTGACAGTGATGAGTGGAGGTCGTTTGACCGCTGACCCATTACGGATGCAGGCAATGAGGCAGTGATCGCTGAGATCTTGGTTGAAAACAGCAGAGGTGTATTTGGAGGGCAAGTTTGTTAGGATGATATCTATGAGGGTACCCGTGTTTACGGAATTGGGGTGGTACCTGGTAGGTTCATTGATAATTTGTGTGAGATTGAGGGCATCAAGCTTAGATTGTAGGGTGGCTGGGGTGTTCAGCATGTTCAAATTTAGGTCGCCTAGCAGCACGAGCTCTGAAGATAGATGGGGGGCAATCAGTTCGCATATAGTGTCCAGAGCACAGCTGGGGGCAGAGGGTGGTCTATAGCAGGCGGCAACGGTGAGAGACTTGTTTTTAGAGAGGTGGATTTTTAAAAGTAGAAGTTCAAATTGTTTGGGAACAGACCTGGATAGTATAACAGAACTCTGCAGGCAGTCTTTGCAGTAGATTGCAACACCGCCCCCTTTGGCCGTTCTATCTTGTCTGAAAATCTTGTAATTGGGGATGAAAATGTCTGAATTTTTGGTGGTCTTTCTAAGCCAGGATTCAGACACGGCTAAAACATCCGGGTTGGTAGAGTGTGCTAAAGCAGTGAACAAAACAAACTTAGGGAGGAGGCTTCTAATGTTAACATGCATGAAGCCAAGGCTATTACGGTTACAGAAGTCATCAAAAGAGAGCGCCTGGGGAATAGGAGTGGAGCCAGGTACTGCAGGGCCTGGATTCACCTCTACATCACCAGAGGAACAGAGGAGGAGTAGGATAAGGGTACGGCTAAAAGCTATGAGAATTGGTCGCCTAGAGCTACTAGAGCAGAGAGTAAAAGGAAGTTTCTGGGGGCGATAAAATAGTTTAAAGGAATAATGTACAGACAAAGGTATGGTAGGATGTGAATACAGTGGAGGTAAACCTAGGTATTGAGTGATGATGAGAGAGATATTGTCTCTAGAAACATCATTGAAACCAGGTGATGTCATCGCATATGTGGGTGGTGGAACTGAGAGGTTGGATATGGTATAGAGAGCAGGGCTAGAATCTCTACAGTGAAATAAGCCAATAAACACTAACCAGAACAGCAATGGACAAGGCATATTTACATTAAGGAGAGGCATGCTTAATCGAGTGATCAATAAGGGTCCAGTGAGTAGAGGTTGGTTGGGGTCGTGGCGATCCAGACAGCTGGCCGGGTATATGGCTATCGGTAGCAGCATAGGATGGAGGTCTGTTTGTAGATACCTCGTGCGTTTCCGTCGGTAGGTTAGTGGGGTTCCGTGTAGTGGGGTTTTGTTCAGATAGCAGCCGATAAGACAGCTAACGATTAGCGGGCCTCAGATGAGCGTTCAGGTAACGTCGGGACGGAGGTGCCGGTTGGATAAATCCCTCGGGCAGATAACGTCGGCAGTCAGTCGCGGCAGTCAGTCGTGAAGGCCCGGTGGGGTTCCGTATCTGCAGCAGCAACAAAAGAAACGGGTCCGGATGGTGATGGAACTCTTCAGCTGGCTAGCTCCAGCATGATTTGAGTTTGCTCCGGGGTCGACGTAAGCCAATAGTCACACGGTTTGCAGCTAGCTAGCTGCGAAATCAAGGTGCAAGTGTCCAGAGCCTGCGGCTGGAATCCGGGGAAACTGAGAGAAAAAAGTCCCGGAATGCTCCGGTCCGAGTGGCGTTGCACAAAAGTGCCGGTAGATTATCGAGCTAAAGGAATAGCTGATGACCACAAAACGTGGGCAGCTGAAACACCAACGCTAGCCAGCAAACCGGCTAATTTCGGGGCAGCTACAGATTAGCTTCTGGCTAGCTATCGGAGTAGCTTCTGGTTAGCTTTCAGGCTAGCTTCTGAATTAGCCCCTGGCTAGCTTCCACGATGGATTTTCAGATTGAGGTAAATAATACTTTTTGTAATTGGTGAAGCGGGTTGCAGGAAAGCTTTTGCAGGAAAGCTTTTGTAGTTGAGTTCTTGGATAATAAAATAAATAAAAGATATGCGAAGAAAAGGTGTAAATATATATATATACAGGACACGACACGACAATACGGAAAAAGACGTCTGAACTGCTAAGCCACCTTGGAAGACAGTTTATGGAATATCTACGTAGGCGTACAGAGGCCCATTATCAGCAAACATCACTCCTGTGTTCCAATGGCACGTTGTGTTAGCTAATACAAGTTTATAATTTTAAAAGGCTAATTGATCATTAGAAAAGCCTTTGCAATTATGTTAGCACAGCTGAAAACTGTTGTGCTCATTAAAGAATCAATAAAACTGGCCTTCTTAAGACTAGTTGAGTATCTGGAGCATCAAGCATGTGTGGGTTCGATTACAGGCTCAAAATGGCCAGAAACAAAGAACTTTCTTCTGAAACTCATCAGTCTATTCTTGTTCTGAGAAATGAAGGCTATTCCATGCAAGAAATTGCCAAGAAACTGAAGATCTCGTACAACGCTGATCTGAGTTAGACTAATTCAAGCTGACTCGTCTGTAATTCTCCTGGCTGCCTCCTAAAAACAATGTGAAAACGTGCCTGGTAATTGATTCATATTGGGCCGGCCCGGGTTTATGATTTGCCCAACATTGTAGCCTATATAGACCAACGCGTGGCCATTGCTTTGGTGAGAGAGAGAAGCACACCTGTATCTCACACAGAACTAGAATGAGATTCACTTTCTATGATATCTCTCCCTCGCTCTACCCTGACAGATATGAGTCTGCAACTCTCATCTCTCCAGTGTTGCACTTCGTCATTTATTTCCTTGTAGAATCATAGCCGCACGAAGGGTTCTGGACGTGTCGCAGCAGCAACACCCTTGATACATTGAAATAGATTTGCTAAAGTTAAAGAATGTCTGCTGTCTGTTCAGAAAGAAATGAAATAATATCGAATACTACACCAGGAGTAGACCTATAATTTAGCCACAGATGATCAATATTTAAAAAATGGTATTGCCTAGCTGTGGATTGTGTGTAGCCCAATCACTAGGCATGCCTACAGTCGGGAGCGCTCTTCAAATCTGTCAGTGAATGGTATGCAGCCAAAACAGGCTTTCGCAACATTTCAAATACAATCACGGGAAAATACAGGTTGGAAAGGAAATGGATCCTGCTGAAAAGAGAAGACTAATCTCTCTGTAGGCTACCAAATATGTTATTACCTTCCAAATAGGCCTATTGAGCGAACAGCATTGCTTCACCAAGTAAAACAAGAGAGAGATACGTTTTTGGCACAAGCTCATCATTGCCGGTGAGTGAGCTGAGCATCGTTGGGTGAGTCAGTGAAAGTGGAAAGCATTTTTAGGACTATAATTCCCTCCTCATATTGTACAATATGTGTGTCTCCACACACCGTCGGTAGGTCTAGGCCAATGATGGATTGAAGAGGGTGTTTTTATTGGTCTCAGAAGCTCAGTATGTCAGTGTCAAAGTAACCTGTCATTTCGATCATTTGTGAGGTATTAACAAATATTCTGCGAAGGTCTCCAGTCCTCAAAAATGATGTAGAATTGCATGAAATGTGTTTATAAAGGCCACATTTCTCCCGAACCCTAGGCTACATTGTTTGCTACAAATAAATGCCTCTACTCTACTGATTTATGCCAGTATACGAAAGCGATGATAATGCATGCATTGCTTTATTATAAATGTGTTTTTTTTATGCGTTCTGTTGCCTCAGAGCACCCCGGGTCACTCCCCTCTCGGGCTCACTTTTTTGTTTCGACACCTCACAATTTACAAATTAAGCACTGAGGATGACAGGAGCCCGATCCCAATTCACAGCCCTTCTCGCCTGCGCACTAATTTACACCCCCCCAAAAGACGTAAAAGCATTGGATTGGTGTAACTGTATTGGTAGACATTTAATCTACAACTATCCAATGCTTTTACATCATTGAGGGGAGTGAAGGCCAGGGACCGTGTGCAGCAAGAAATGGGATATGGCTAAAAAAGGACAAAAATATTACCAAAGCTACCTCTAGCTTCCAAAAAGTTTATGATAGGATATTGATTGCTTCTACCGAAAATCTAAATGAATCTGAACTGCTGAAATGACTGCAATACTGTTAATACAATGTATACATTTTCTCCAGCTAATAACCACAGCTCAAGGCAAGCAAATTCAATCAGTGAAATAAGTTTGAACATTAGCTCCATTACTTTTTGACTAAATTAATATCTGACCACTTGTGTTCATAACGGCATCGATAATTGTAAATGACAGCTTTACTACATCTTGACAGCTTTACTGCATTACTATCTAGCGAGCTAATCATTTTGTGGGTCTAAACCAGCCTGATTTCATTGAGCCGACCGTAGCATGTTAACTTGAGTGGGCCAAGTCACCTGCGACACTCACAAGGGGAAGTTTTAGCTAGCTTTTTCACATTGCATTGGGCATGCTAGCTAGCTAGCATTTTTCATAAGATATGTTTACAAGAGAATCAAGTAAAGGGTAAAGTGTCCAAAATAACCAAAATCTCAATTTCCACAAAAACAAATATTCGTTGAATTTTTCCCTTTTTCCCTAAATTGAATGGCGCCAACATCTGAATGGTTATAGTAGGCTGCATCATCATATCTGTAAGATCAGTGTGGAGGAGGTGGAGGGCAAGGTGAAACCCTGTAGTGGATCTGACGGCTACACCTGTAATCTCTCTCTCTCCTCTCTCTTCGTACCCTATTGGCTAGCATCCCTCCTGGCATCTCTCTCTCTCTCCCCTCTCTCTTCGTACCCTATGGGCTAGCATTCCTCCTGGCATCTCTCTCCCTCTCCCTCTCCCCTCTCTCTTCGTACCCTATGGGCTAGCATTCCTCCTGGCATCTCTCTCTCACCCGCTGGCCTCCCCCCTCCTCTCCTCCTCCATCCCTCCCTCCTGACTCCCCTCCGTCGAGATTCTCTGTGTAATCCCTGGAAGTTTGGAACTAATGAACTAACTGCTGAGCCTCTGCCACGGAGCCTGGTCCCAAACTGTACTGTACTTCACACTCCATTTCCTTCGCCAGATGGTAGGATGCACACACCTCTCGGATGCACACACACACACCGGCGCAGGCACACATACACACAAACAAAGACACAGGGCCCACACACAAGCATGGACAAATGCTCATTCACGAGCACGGATACACAGACATAAGCATGCACAGACACAGGCATAGGCACAGACACATATATGCAGACGCACACACACACACAGGGCTTTGGCCGGCAGGGAGCACCTCTCTCACTGGAGTGTGAAAGTGGACGGATGTTGTTTTCCTTGCCCATTTTTATGGTTTAGAAAAACACTGACTCTGAGATATAAAATGGCCCTGGTTCCATTAGCTTAGAACAAGGCCGTAGGCTATGGGCACAGACCATGGGTGAGGATATCTTCGTTTAGGTGTGTGTGTGTGTGTGTGTGTTTGTGTGTATGATATTTCTGTTTCATCTGATCCACTCTCCTGCAGGTGGTGGTAGTGACTGGCACACAACACAAACACATAGAACATATCTCTAGCTCTGAAATGCATATACACACCTTTTTCTTCTCTCTCTCTCTCTCTCTCTCTCTCTCTCTCTCTCTCTCTCTCGCTCTCTCTCTCACTCACTCACTCACTCACTCACTCACACACACTCACACTCACACTCACACTCACACTCACACTCTCACACTCACACTCACACTCACACTCACACTCAGCTTTATTAGCTACAGGTTAGGTTGTGCACATTGAATAGGCTACACACACCTCTCTCCATATCACCCCTGTCTCCATTCCCATCAGCTGCATTACTATGTGTGTCTATCCTTAAATGTGTTACTGTATAGTGTCGGGAAATGCGTGGTGTAATTCCCTGTACATTCTCCCTTCTATCTGTTTGATTTAATCTGTTATATGGAAAGACAGTTACTGTTTGGTGTTAGCTGAGTTGTGTGTATATCTAGTTTTGCTTAAATCATGATGACCTTTATTGCATAGTTATAAAATTGCTATGGATTGCACATACAGTAGCTTTACAGTTGGATATTGGATAATAAAAGAATGTCTTCTCAGAATTCATTTCGATTGTGCTTAATAAGTGCGTTGGCCACACATCCCAGTTTTCAGTTTAACATAAACTATGCAGCCTACTGTCATCAAATACATGACCTAAATTGAATGCACATATTGTTATTCCGGAGAAGAAGTTTGAGATGAATTCTAAACGTAAGCAGAGTCAAATTGGGGATCAATCCTAGGATTGAGCGCAGACTACAGGAAACGGAAGGGCGAGCACTCCCCCATCCACGTAGATGGGGCTGTAGCAGAGCGGATCGAGAGCTTCAAGGTCCTCGGTATCCACATCACTAAGGAATTAACATGGTCCACAATAATGTTCCCTCCCCCCAAAAAATCAGCACTGAGCAAATTTTAGGTCTGTTGAGCGCAAACTTGAACGTTGTGAAAATGCTGTGCAACTTCCAGCACGCATTTACTATGAACAGTGAGGCTGTACCCGCTTTAAGATCGTTTTAAAAAAAACAGTGGTTAAGTAGGCTTCTGTGGCTATTTGATCACACCAGAGTGGCCTACCATCAAAAACGACGGAGAAAATGCATCCCATAACATTTTAACATGGAAATAAATGTGCTATCGTTCAGCCTACATTAGCAGCCAATGTGTGGTGTTCATTGTAGGCCTACATTGCATGAGGCTTTTGAAAAAAACATGCAGGACTTGACATTGACCTGTTATCCACATGTCCGTCAGTCAAGGGGGGTGACTGAAAATGTTGTTGTCTTGTTTTAAAAAATATTTTTTTTTTTCTCCCCAATTCCGTGCTATCCAATTGGTAGTTACAGTCTTGTCTCATCGCTGCAGCTCCCGTAATGAACGAGAGAGAGAGAGAGAGAGAGAGAGAGAGAGAGAGAGAGAGAGAGAGAGAGAGAGAGACGTGCGTCCTCCGAAAAACACAACCCAACCAAGCCACACTGCTCATTGGCACAATGCCCACTTAACCCGGAGCTAGCCGCACCAATGTGTCGAGGGAAACACTGTACATCTGGTGACCGTATCAGCGTGCACTGCACCCGGCCCACCACAGGAGTCGCTATTGCGCGATGGGACAAGGACATCCCTGCCGGCCAAACCCTCCCCTAACAAGGACGACGAGGGGCCAATTGTGCGCCGCCCCATGGGTCTCCCGGTCGTGGCCGGCTGCGACAGAGCCTGTACTCGAACCCAGAATCTCTAGTGGCACAGCTAGCACCATGTTGTTGTGTTGATTGATGCAAGAATCCACTTGACAACATAAAGTGCATCATTTTTCCCATACCATTACTACAGAGAATCCGACAAATTATGCTATTCTCTGCCTATTGGCTACTTAGCTTATTCAAGCCTGTCTCAAAATGCAGCACTGCCCCTTTAAGACAAGTAAAAAGCTGTCTTTAACTGACAGCTTTTTAAAGATGTCTAGAAATGCACATGTTTTGTGCTCTTGTAGGAAGCAATCACTCCCCCACTGCTGACTTCAAATGATCTATAACTGGGCTAATAACTCACTAACTAGCAAAGGATATGAACAAATGATCTATAACTGGGCTAATAACTCACTAACTAGCAAAGGATATGAACAAATGATCTATAACTGGGCTAATAACTCACTAACTAGCAAAGGATATGAACAAATGATCTATAACTGGGCTAATAACTCACTAACTAGCAAAGGATATGAACAAATGATCTATAACTGGGCTAATAACTCACTAACTAGCAAAGGATATGAACAAATGATCTATAACTGGGCTAATAACTCACTAACTAGCAAAGGATATGAACAAATGATCTATAACTGGGCTAATAACTCACTAACTAGCAAAGGATATGAACAAATGATCTATAACTGGGCTAATAACTCACTAACTAGCAAAGGATATGAACAAATGATCTATAACTGGGCTAATAACTCACTAACTAGCAAAGGATATGAACAAATGATCTATAACTGGGCTAATAACTCACTAACTAGCAAAGGATATCAACAAATGATCTATAACTGGGCTAATAACTCACTAACTAGCAAAGGATATGAACAAATGATCTATAACTGGGCTAATAACTCACTAACTAGCAAAGGATATGAACAAATGATCTATAACTGGGCTAATAACTCACTAACTAGCAAAGGATATGAACAAATGATCTATAACTGGGCTAATAACTCACTAACTAGCAAAGGATATGAACAAATGATCTATAACTGGGCTAATAACTCACTAACTAGCAAAGGATATGAACAAATGATCTATAACTGGGCTAATAACTCACTAACTAGCAAAGGATATCAACAAATGATCTATAACTGGGCTAATAACTCACTAACTAGCAAAGGATATGAACAAATGATCTATAACTGGGCTAATAACTCACTAACTAGCAAAGGATATGAACAAATGATCTATAACTGGGCTAATAACTCACTAACTAGCAAAGGATATGAACAAATGATCTATAACTGGGCTAATAACTCACTAACTAGCAAAGGATATGAACAAATGATCTATAACTGGGCTAATAACTCACTAACTAGCAAAGGATATGAACAAATGATCTATAACTGGGCTAATAACTCACTAACTAGCAAAGGATATGAACAAATGATCTATAACTGGGCTAATAACTCACTAACTAGCAAAGGATATCAACAAATGATCTATAACTGGGCTAATAACTCACTAACTAGCAAAGGATATGAACAAATGATCTATAACTGGGCTAATAACTCACTAACTAGCAAAGGATATGAACAAATGATCTATAACTGGGCTAATAACTCACTAACTAGCAAAGGATATGAACGAATGTACAAATGTGCACATGTCGCTACATGTAGCTCTCGCTTTGATCTCAAAATAAGTGCATCTTCGCACGACCGCTCATGCTATAAACACAGTCAAGTTCAACGTGAATGGCACAGATCCATATATGGCAATTTTCTATTTGCATATAGGCCGACTGCAGCTCTGATTGGTTTTGGCGCACCTGTCTGTGTAGAGTACATGACCAAGACCCTTCTCCCCCGATTGCTCAGTTTGGCCGGGCGGCCAGCAATAGGAATTTTTGGGTGGTTCCAAACTTCTTATATTTAAGAATGATGGATGCCACTGTGTTCTTTTGGACCTTCAATGCTGCAGAAATGTTTTGGTACCCTTCCCCAGATCTGTGCCTCGACACAATCCTGTCTCTGAGCTCTACGAACAAATCCTTCGATCTCATGGCTTGGTTTTTGCTCTGACATGCACTGTCAACTGTGGGACCTTATATAAACACGTGTGTGCCTTTCCAAATCATGTCCAGTCATTTGCATTTACAACAGGTGGACACCAATCAAGTTGTAGAAATGTCTCAATGATGTTCAATAGAAACAGGATGCACCAGAGCTCAATTCCGAGTCTCATAGCAGAGGGTCAGAATACTTATGTAAATAAGGTATTTTTTTATATATTTTTTTATACATTTGCAAAAATGTATAAAATCCTGTTTTTGTTTTGTCATTATGGGGTACTGTGTGTAGATTGATAAGGATTTGTTTTATTTAATCCATTTTAGAATAAGGCTGTAACGTAACAAAATGTGGAAGAAGGAAAGGCAGCATGTTTGAAAAAAGTAACATTGGTCGGCCTATTTAAGTGTTATGTGTTACATTTTACAACATTCATGAAAAAGTAATGTCTCAATGCAGGATATTAAGCAGGGGGATAATACGTTAAGGGAAATTAAGGTTCTAAGAAACACCATGATCTACTGTTGTAACGATCTTCGTCGGGAGAAAGAGAGGAGGACCAAGATGCAGCGTGGTAAGTATCCATTTTAATAAGGATACTTGAAACAACGAACAAAACAATAAACTGACAAAATAAATGAAGACGCAACAGTCCCGAACTAGAGAACACACGAACAGGAACAATCACCCACAAACCACAATACAAAACAGGCTACCTAAATATGGCTCCCAATCAGAGACAACGACAAACACCTGCCTCTGATTGAGAACCATATCAGGCCAAACACATAGAAATAGACAAACTAGACAAACAACATAGAATGCCCACTCAGATCACACCCTGACCAAACAAAACATAGAAACATATACAGCAAACTATGGTCAGGGCGTGACAACTGTACCATTATTCACCACAGAGACAATGTTCACATTTAAAGAGAGCACAGTTTACAGTAGCACCTCCACCAGGGTTGGGCTCGATTCCTTTTCAATTCAGTCAATTCAGGAAGTTAACAGAAATGACAATATCAATTTATATTTCGCCTTCTATGAGAAAAAAATTATAATTATAATTTCTGTTTACTTCCTTAATTGACATGGAATTGAGGTTTACGTCCTGAATTGTGATGGAATTGACCTCAACCCTGACCTCCACTGATAAAGTACATTGTAAGCCCCAAAATCAACTTGGCAGTCGTAGGCCTATTCAAGTTATGTGTGTTACAAACAACGCTTGAGAAAAGTAATGATGGCTCAATGCATGACATTAACCCTATCAGTCCGGATACCACAGCAAAAATGGCTTCTCATTAATCTGACTTTCATTTATCTGCACGTCCAGCCCTTATATTTAGCCTCACAGTGTTTAAGTGTTTAACCATTGTATTTTCCGGACAACCTGGGCTACAATTAGACCACAAAACAATTTGACAAATACAGTTGCTTTGATGAGTTTTATTGACAAATGTCATTAAAAAAAACAAGGTCCACCAATGCAAAAACCTGATAAAAATACATGTATATGAAGTACATAAATAGTTTGCTAACTGGGATATGAATATCCAACTAGTCAGTGACAACTGTGTGGAGTATGTAGTTTGTGACAGCAACAATGTTAGCATGTTACAGTATTCAAGACCTGGGATTTCCTATGCTTTTCTAGGTAGAAGAACCCCTTACCGTCTAACGACTCTTGTGTAACTTGTGAGCGTCATAGAGAAAAACATGTTACATGTGTATGTTTGCGAGAGTCTCAAATTTTCCCAGATCATTTTTAATAGTTTGTAGCTCAAACCATTCGGACTCCACAGAGATTTTTGTAAAAATAGAGGTTCAGAATAAGTTAGAGGAAAAACAAAAAGAAATGGAGGGTCTTATTCAAGAACGATCCAGTGTAATATATTATAAAAACAAAGTGAACTGTATGGAATATGGGGGGAAAAGCACCAAAAAAAATTCAATCTTCAACATAGAAATTCTACCAAAAAAAATGTACTGAATCATGAGTGACTCCATCAATCACTCATGATTCACCAGACAATATTTTGAAAGAGGAAGTAAAGTACTTTAAGCATATATTTTCGTTTCAGTCTCCTCCATCTCCACTAACCGAAGCTAATTGTATGGATTTTTTCCTATTAATAATGTACACATTTTTTTTTTTACAGAAAGACTCATGTGAAGGCCAAATTACAGAGGAGGAACTTCTTGATGCAATTGGGGCCTTTAAGTCTGGGAAAACTCCAGGGTTGGATGGCATACCAGTGCAAGTATACCAAACTTTTTTTATATACTCAGAGGACCATTTTTAGCATGTTTTAACCACTCCTATAAATGGTAGATTATTGGACACTCAACAATAAGGTCTGATTTCATTATAACTGAAACAGAATCCAAGTGGTCATTATAAAGATCCAGTCCATTTAAAAAATTGGAGACCTCTTACACTTCGGTATTGTGATGCAAAAATTCTAGCTAAATGCTTAGCGCATAGAATTAAAAAGGTTTTGTCAGATATTATTCATCCTAATCAGACAGGTTTTTTACATGGACGATACATTGGAGATAATATATGACACATACTGGAAACAGTAGAACACTATGAAATATCTTGGAAACCAGGCCTAGTTTTCATAGCTGACTTCGAAAAGGCGGATGAAAAGGTGGTTGATAAAGAAGGCCAGCATCCCGCATTAACCTCTCCACTGTTAACGTTGAGACTAGTGTTTTGCGGGTACTATTTAATGAAGCTGCCAGTTGAGGACTTGTGAGGCGTCTGTTTCTCAAACTAGACACTGTAATGTAATTGTCCTCTTGCTCAGTTGTGCACCAGGGCCTCCCACTCCAATTTCTATTCTGGTTAGAGCCAGTTTGCGCTGTTCTGTGAAGGGAGTAGTAGCGTTGTACGAGATCTTCAGTTTCTTGGCAATTTCTTGCATGGAATAGCCTTAACTTCTCAGAACAAGAATAGACTGACGAGTTTCAGAAGAAAGTTCTTTGTTTCTGGCCATTTTTAGCCTGTAATGGAACCCACAAATGCTGATGCTCCAGATACTCAATTAGTCTTAAGAAGGCCAGTTTTATTGCTTCTTTAATCAGGACAACAGTTTTCAGCTGTGCTAACATATTTGCAAAAGGGTTTTCTAATGATCAATTAGCCTTTTAAAAGGATAAACTTGGATTAGCTAACACAACGTGCCATTGGAACACAGGAGTGATGGTTGCTGATAATGGGCCTCTGTACGCCTATGTAGATATTCCATAAAAAATCATCCGTTTCCAGCTACAAAAGTCATATACAACATTAACAATGTCTACACTGTATTTCTGATCATTTTGATGTTATTTTAATGGACCAAAAATTTGCTTTTCTTTTAAAAACAAGGACATTTCTAAGTGACCCCATACTTTTGAATGGTAGTGTGTGTATATATATATATATGGGTATATATATATATATGGGTATGTATATGTATATAGATATAAATAAAGGTTAAATGTTGAATGTAATAAAAATATACCCCAAAAGTATATGGGGGTTTGGAAATGATGCAGACAATTACATTGATGGAAGCAACAATCTGTCCACAATATTAAAGCTGATCCACCGCCTAATTTAAACTTTTTTTTTTTATTAAACAAAAAAACTTTATAAAAAAATGTCTCTGCAGATCCACCCTTGTCTCACAAACACTGCTCTAGTTCAGCCCCCGTTAACGTATTAACCTCCTGCTTAACCCAATGAGTCCCATCGTAACGCTTGCCCATTTTGGAATTCTAATCCCTTTTAAACATTGTGCGTTTGAGCTACAGACTTCTGGGTTGTACTATTGGATGAATCTATTTATTCTGCATCCATAATCACCAACCATTAGTCTTAATGTGAATGTTAAGGAAAATGGCAGTTCTAAGAAACACCATGAACTACAATTATTACAGTGCATAGGTTCTTATTTAAAGAGAACACCGCTTATAGTAGGGTTGGGTTCAATTCTATTAAATCAATTCAGGAAGTAAACTGAAATTCCAATATCAATTCCAATTTACCTCATTGCCTCCTACGAGAAAACAATTGGAATTTCAGTTTACTTCCTGAATTGACTGAATTTAAATGGTATTGACTCCAGTCCTGGTGGAGGTGCTACTGTAATGAATGGTTAAGTGGTAGGAGCAAAGTTTATTTTGGGGTTGGGTTAATAAATCAGCTTGAGTTAAAAAAAAAATGCTTGTAAAAAAAACTAAAGTAAAGTGCATATGCATGCCCCACCCATGTGGCTCACTTGGTAAAGCATGGCACTTGAAATGCCAGGGTTATGTGTTCGAATCCCATGGGGGACCAGTATAAAAATTCCCCACTCTCCCCTACTGTTTGGGTTTACAGTGTGTGATACAGTACTGAGTACTCCTTGCCTCTCTCTATATGACCTGTCCCCTCACCTCTTGGGACACACATGCACACACACACATGCACCAGATGCTGTGGGTTGAGGCCAGGCGTTCAGAGAACGAGAGAGGGACCAGAAAACGCTGAAGAAGAGAGAACACAGAGGTCCTCTCTCCCTCTTTCATTAACCTGTTACACTCTCCCTGTTTTCCCCGGCTGACCCATGGCTCACACGGCCCAGCGCCACGTGTGCTATGGAACCGAGAGGGAGCGAGAGATGGAAGTAAAAGGGTAGGGCAAACCACCTCCTCCCACACGCCGCCATGCGCAACATGTGCTAAGGAATGAAGGGATGGAGTGAGATGGAAGAAAGAGAAGGAAGGGAATGATGGGTGGATACTCCCTTCCCTTCTCCCTTACCACATCATCACGTGCTACCTGTGTTATGAGTTCCAGGGAGAGAGGAAGATAGACGGAGGGAAAAGAGGAGTGTAACAGAGGGATGGATTGTCCCCTCCCTCCTCCCATTCTATACCTCTCCAGCTGTGTGCGTCACAGAACAGAGGGCCCAGGGGAGAGGGAGGAGAGAAAGGACGCACAGTAGTTGGTTTTTAGCAGTAACCAACACTATCAAGGGATAGCCGGTGGTGAGTTTCCCATAAGCTCTGTAAAAAATGTGGCAGTAAAACATGTCTCACAACCCAGTCCCAGTCCAACCATGCAATAGCAAAATTCAGAACGCTAGAATTGTTTCTCCCTCACTGCTATGCCACTGCGTTGTCGAGAGAAATAAAGCAAACACGTTAGCTATGAAGCTGTCTGGAAGCTCACCTCAACGAACCAGCTGTAATGTAGCGACACCAGTCCGAAGCAGCTCTAATTAGCTATAACCAACTAAGAAAATATTTCCATCTACCTCTTACCAACTGTACCAAAGAATAAATAGGCATACCACCAATCAATTTGATTTGTTTGCACCAAATAACTGCATTTTCTGTGTGTTGTTGGTTGTAATGCCATTGTTTGTTAAGACTGGGACCATCAATACACCAGGCTAATGCTGAGATCGGCTGCTATAGACCTGCTGTAAAACTACAGAACGAGAGAGTAGGACAGCGGTGCCTCTAAATGACAGAGAAAACCTCTCTACCACAACTCTTTTCTCTCTCTCTCTCTCTCTCTCTCTCTCTCTCTCTCTCTCTCTCTCTCTCTCTCTCTCTCTCTCTCTCTCT
This sequence comes from Salvelinus alpinus, assembly GCF_045679555.1. Classification (NCBI taxonomy): domain Eukaryota; kingdom Metazoa; phylum Chordata; class Actinopteri; order Salmoniformes; family Salmonidae; genus Salvelinus; species Salvelinus alpinus. Next base: position 5,456,940 of record NC_092099.1, on the reverse strand, counting down.
CTCTCTCTCTCTCTCTCTCTCTCTCTCTCTCTCTCTCTCTCTCTCTCTCATAGTCAAACCCCCTTTCCCCTGTCTCTCTTTTGACCTCTCTCTCTCCTCCCTCACTCCACCTCACTCTCTCTCCTGCATCTTGTGTTGCTAACTGAGAATGAAGAGGGCAGCAGACAGCTTCACTTGTCCAAACCTGTCCAGATTGTCTGTGTATCTGGATGTGACACACATAACCAGGCATGCAGGCTCACACACACACACATACAGTAAGCTGCGTTCACACAGGCAGCCCAATTCTGATCATTTTTTCACCCGGTGGTATTTTGACCAATCACATCAGATGTTTTCACATCAGATATTTTTCAGAGCTGATTTTATTAGACCCCACACAAAGGTGCGCACACGCTCAAACAAAGACAATATATCCTTCACTTGAGTACAGTACAGCTCATTTTAAATGGCATTGTGATTCATCACAGCAGGACACAAGACGCCTGGCCTGAGCAGAAAGAAATCCTACAATATAAAGGATGACTCATGGCTCTGTTCACACACAAGCACACACACACACACACGTGCATGCACACAAACGTGCTACAACAACAATAGTACCCCTCTACACTTCCAGGTAATATTAGTACAGTCTGTGGTAATGATATATTAAGCAAAAGTTTGTATGACGTGACGCGTGTTACGCGGTCTCTATTCATGCTGTGTCACTCATGAGTAACGTATACACACCACTCTGTAGGACACTCTCTGTGTGTGTGTGTGTGTGTGTGTTAAAGAACTGCCCGCTCGCATATAAAGGTCAGGTGTCCTACACTTGAAAAGCTCCTCTGTGTGTGTGCGCGTTTGTGCATGTGTGTGTGTGCATTCTACGGCTTGCATGCGTGGGTGTCAGCCTCTAATGATGAGGATGATGGAGGGAATCAAAGGAGGAGTGAGAGCCGCGGTTTCAGGGCAAGCGCTCAGTGGGACACTAGGTGATTGGGGAGGGGGCTTTGAAGCAACTTGTTGGACGGCCGTCCATTAACGTAACATATCTCCCGTTTCAAAGGGCTTTATTCAGGCTTTCGAGTACAAGCATTCACAGGAGACGACGTGTACGCGGGAATGTTCTCTCTGTCAATTTGCAAGAAAGAAAGAAAGAGAGAGAGAGAAAGGGGATGAAGGAGAGGAGTGTGGTACGCGTGTGTTCCAGAGTGTGCACGGGAGCTCCATTTGCCTGCCAGCCAAGCAGCTCTGTTTAAAAAGTAAATCACCGTCTCAACCTGCAAAAGTACAGAAAAGAAAGACTGTCCACGTCTGCGTCTCTTGTTACATGTATGCGTTTTATCCACACGGCCCGGCAGTATATCAGCCTTGAACTTGGCCACTGAAGATTCCCACCAATCTTCTGTCTGCGTTTCATCAGGGAATGTTATAAACAATGCTTTTTGAGGATTCACTGATTTACGGATGGCGCTATTCATTTTGTTTGGTCAGGAGTGACTGAGACTTTAGGTATCACAGGGCAGAGACAGGCTGAGATGGCAGTTCACATTTCATTTCTCTTTAGCTGAGTGTATCTGAGTGTGTGTTTGAGTGTATGTCTCTGTGTGTGTGTCTCTCTCTCTCTCACACTCTCCGTGTGTGTGTGTGTGTGTGTGTGTGTGTGTGTGTGTGTGTGTGTGTGTGTGTGTGTGTGTGTGTGTGTGTGTGTGTGTGTGTGTGTGTGTGTGTGTGTGTGTGTGTGTGTGTGTGCGTGTGCGTGTGTGTGTGTGTGTGTCTGTCATGAACAGTGGAGGGAGATATCGCTTCATAAATGGAGAAATTGCTCTGTCCGTTTTAAGTTACTACAGTACAGCAATGGGTCTAAGTATGTGTGTGTGTGCATTTGTGTGTTTGCTTTTCTGTGTTTCGCTTTTTGTGTCTGTCTGTGTGCGTGCATACATACTTGAGTGTGTGATTGTGTGTGTTAGCATTTATGTACAGTGTCTGACACCAGGTTGACCTGGCCTAAGGTGCTCCTTCAAGTTTCCATCTCTTCTTCCTCTCATCACCCTTTCTTCTCTTCATCTCTCTATTGAACAGGTCATCACTCCATCTGACAGGCACAGAAGACTAGCTCACTCTCTGGCACCCACGCACACACTCACCCACGTGCACGCACGCACGCACGCACACACACACACACACACACACACACACACACACACACACACACACACACACACACACACACACACACACACACACACACACACACACACACACACACACACACACAGCCCCAGCCTCTGATCTGACCTGACAAGTCCTAAGCTACCATTTCCTCATGCTGCTTAACTCACAACACATTTTACCCAGAAAGCCTTTCACCCCCCCCCCCCCCCCCCCCACACTCCATCCTTCCTTCCATCCATCTCTCCCTCACGCCATCTGGTTTGAATCTGCAGGCGTGTGCTACTGTGTCACTGATAGGCGTAGGGACTGGTCATTTCTCTTTGATATATTTCCCTCCTCCCTCTCCCTAGCTTCCTGTCCTCCATTCACAATGGCTCTGCTTATTTGGGGACTTCACAATGGACTGGAGAGTCTGTCGATGTGTATTGTGCTGTCTTATCATTAGGGCCCTGAATTTGTCCTGACCACCTGACTTGACCAGGAAAACCTTTGCAGTCTAATTTACGAGGAGTGAACTCAGGGACCTAGATACTGTACCTTGTTGCGTATGCGGCACGCCACTCTTTTGAGAGACGGGGATGTCTCTTTCTGAGTTCATGCTATTTAGTCTAGATTGATGTAATACTCTGAGAATAGAGGTGGCCACCTTATGAAACAAGGCTTTTTCCATCTGTATGTCCTTTAATGGTTAATGGTTGACTTGTTTTTTATACAACAATCATAAATGAAGATCTGAGTTCAATTTTACCGGGTGTCAATATTTCCTATTTTCACAGTTGTGCACGTTATTGATCCGATTGAGTTTGTTTATTGTGTTAAATGTGTGCAATTCAGGCTGTATGTAAGGTTTTTACGTTGGGAAATGGCATAGGACATTGATTGATTTCTGAGCGTCTATCTATGTGAATAGTGTTTTCAGTACTGTCATTATAACCTGTTTTATAAAACAGGTTGTTTGGATCCAGGATGCTGATTGGTTGATAGCAGGGATTATATCACCACAAACCCTGCATTCTTCAGGTAATGCCTGTTAACGGTTCCATTAGATTTATCGATGAGCATCCACTGTCCCACAGCTCAGCTAAACGTAATATCCCCTGCAATGAAGTGTCTAGACAATATTTCTCCATCCTATATGTTAGCATTTGGTTTGTAACAGTTGAGGTTTGTCTGAACCTTGCTGTCGGCCTTTCTGACCAGTGAGTGGAACAATGTTGCAGTTTATTTGTGATCTCCATCATATCATGCATGCAGATAAATGTGAAGAGACTGACAGCTTCTCTGAGCCAGGCGAAATCATTTCTCGGAATCATTATAATGGATATATCCAAAGAAATGGTATTATATACAAAGTTACCAAAAAATCTAGGTGCACCTAGTGTGCTGTCATTTCAGCTGCTTGATGTGATTGTGTGTTAGCTTTAGTTGGCTAGCTAGAAAAGGAGATGTAGCCAGCCTGCACAGCTACATGGCAATAATTTGTTTCGCATAGCAACCATTGCAAATTGAATGGATAGAATGAATGACCAGCCCATTTAGCTAACAACTACAACATCTCTGAACTAATGACTGTCTTTGTCCGTACTATTTTGTATGGTGGAAATAAAACTATTTTACTCAATATAGTAACGTTTTTAATGAAAACACGTTCTTAATCTTCTGTCAATATGTTGGCAACCGTTTTATAAAACCGTCGAAACTGGTAGTTATGGAGAATACCCTCCTAAAGGCTGTTTCCCCGGCCCTTGGCTTCACCTTAGGCCTAAGAACAGTCCTTAGTCTGGAGTTATTCACACAATAAGGTTCTCGTGCCTTGTTGCTATGGGTATGTGTCTTTGTGTGTGTGTCTGTGTGTATGTGCGCTCTTGCGTGCATTCGTGAATATTCCGTGTGTGTGTGTGTGTGTGTGCATCTGTGCTTCCGTCCGTGCATATTCCGTCAGTTGCCATCCGCTGCTAGGGACGTTGCAGAGGTGGAGGGGGGATGAATTGTAACAGAGGTGGATCAGTTTCTAAAATATGCTTGTTTGATTTATAACCTTGTCTTGGACCTGAGGATTTGCATTCGCTCTCTGAACTAATAACTATGCTATAGGTCAACAGTTGTCTGGTGCTCCGACGACTCGTGTTCAAAACTCAGATGATCACATCTTGTCCAACATCTCCATTTAAATTCCGAGGAAGTGAGAGATTGGTCTTTTAAACAGACATTTCATTGTGGTTTTGTAAGCTACATTGGTGAGCTGCCCATGGTGCACAGTACAGCCCCAAGAACACACGATCCACAGTCACAAGCAGAAGCCCAAGGGAAGCTTTAAAAAAAGAAGAGAAATGAGAAACACAAAAAACATCCATGGCATTTTTTAACTACCTTCTTCTCTTCCTCCCCCTTCGTTTTTAAGGAACACAGCAACTCTCATGCACAAACCCAATTCAGTAAGAGGAAACCGCAGGAATCTTCAAAGCAATAACAACAAACTTTTCCATTTCCTCGTCAAGCGAGGGGAATCGATCCCCGTGGCAGGGCCCAGGGAGAGGCACAGTGTTGCTCTTGGCTCGGGCTAAAGAAAACGAATGACATTTTTGAGCCGAGCCTTGAGAAGTTCGATAGGTCTCGGAAGGAGAGCAACTGTGACTTGCACTACCCACTGTTGAATTCTAAGAAATTGTAAAGCGGTTATGGAACTAATGAATTGAGCTGCCATGTGGTGAAAGGAAACAGTGTTCAGGCGGGCATATTATGATATAAAATGGTATATCCATTTTTAAGAATTATTATTAGTATCATAATTAACATTCCTTTAAAATAAGGAATAGTCCAACATGTGACCGGCCGGCTCGATTCGGTCTTATGTAGCAAAAATTGAAAAAGTAGATACTCAGAGCTAGAAAATGGTATGTGACCCGATTCAGGAAACTAGGCATATGTCGCAAGTCACGACTTCACAGGAGAGCTGTTTGAATGTAAAAAAATAGCTGGCTGGCTAGCTAACGTTATGTGTTTGCTCTCCACTTTCTGGAGGACCAAGTTTTGAAATCAATGTAATTTGAGTATTTTAGCTAAGGAGATGGAGAAAACACCAGTCTGGGTTACATCGTCAAACTACAGTAACCATGCATGGCATCAGACAGGAGATGCGTCCAACCACAATGTATACAGGTAAAATTTTCAGATATTACAAGTTTCTAATTTTGACAGAAACTGGTTTCATTTCAAGTGTACTGTTAGCTAGCTACCGTTAGTTGGCTGGGTTGCTAGCTAACATTATGTGTATGATCATATTCTTCGTATCTCAGACACATTTGCTTGACTAGTTATAGCCATATAACCTGGTTGTTAGCTACCTGCAGATTCATGCAGGGTAGTAATGTCATGAGTTGTGATTATGGTCCATTGTTAACAAAAGACTACTCTAATTTTGAAAAAGTACTTTCATTTCAAGTTAAAGTGTACTGTTAGCTAGCTGGCTCGCTAAATTAATGTTACGTCATGCGTTTGGGATTCATTGTTTACCTAGCTAGCTATCAAGCTACATTTCTTAACAAAATACACTCGTCTTAGTGTGCCAGAGAGCAGAATAACTGATCCATTTTTGCTGTTGAATATGTCCGGTGTCAGTAAATGTTGCCAACAAAGCGTAAATCAGTTGTTGCCAGCAGCACAGTTAGTCACCAACACTCTGGATAACATGAAAAAGCCTCCTCTGTGCGAGGATAGGGTCGATCCGGGCGTTCTGATCCTAACAGCAGCAGTCAAGCACCCAAGGTAACTGGCTAATGTTGGCTAGTTTGCTAGTTACTTCCAGACACAAATTAGTAAACAGCTCACTGTGACCATTTTACTGGCCCTAGCAGAGCTGGTAAGGCTGTTTTTATGTTATCCAGATTGTTGGTGACTGTAACTGTTCTGCTGGCAACAATTTAATTACGCTTTGTTGCCAACATTTACTGACACCATATTCAACGGGTGTTGAGTGTTCGTAAATTTGTCAATTCTGCGCTCTGGCACAGTCAGACGAGAGTAGATAGCCAATTTAACAGCTACGTCTATCGACAGTTGACGTAGTGACATCATGAACATTCTATTGAAATGGTTACTTGAAATGTGGAGTCTTTTGTTTAGACATATAGCTAGCTAGCTAAACAATGAACAATAATCCCCACTCATGACGTTACTACCCTGCATGAATCTGCAGGTAGCTAACCAACAAGGTTCAATGTTAGCTAGCTAACATTAGGCTATAACTAGCAATGCAAATGGATTTCTGAGATACGATTAATATAACTACACAGATAATACAAGTAACATTAGCTAGCTAGCTAGCAGTACACTTTAACTTGAAATGAAAATGACTTTCTGACAAAATTAGAAATGTGTAATATCTGAAAATGTAGCTAGCTAGACTATCTTACCCCTATACATGGATGAAAGCTTCTCCCTCTCTGCCACAGATGCCATGGTTGCCCTTAGTTTGAAGATGTAATCCGGAGACAGGTGTTTCATACAACAGCCTTCTGTGTGTTCTCTTTTCAACTCCGTCTGCATATACGCAATCAAACGCCTGATTTTTCTGATTTCTCTCCATCTCCTTAGCTATCATTCTCTAATTCAACTGATTTCAAAACTCGGTCCTCCAGAAAGTGGAGAGTAACACTTATGCAGTTCTACTACATGATATCTTTAAAAAAAGCAGTATTAAAAAGGATTACCTACACATACTGACCAGCTCATGTTATAGACAGAATCGTGCTACCAATCCAAACTCATCTCTCGGCATGTCCAGCCCACTCATTATCTCAGCTAATCATGGCTAGCAGGAAGGTTGCTGACTTTTTTTGTGGCTATTCCAACTAGGCTCGTAATTTAACAATTTTATTTGCATTTACATTTTATTTCTTTTTTGAAGTTTACGTTCAAATGGCTCTCCTGTGAAGTAGTGGCGGGCGACATACAACTAGTTTCCTGAAACGAGTCACATATAATGTAATTGAACTGAACATAGTGAATTTCGAAACAGAGTTCCCAATTGTACACCTTTCCTATTTCTTAAATGAGAATGGTGTTAGTTATTCAACCATGTGTGTGTGTGTATGTGTATGTGTGTGTGTGTGTGCGTGTGCGTGTGCGTGTGCGTGTGTGTGTGTGTGTGTGCGTGTGCGTGTGCGTGTGTGTGTGTGCGTGTGCGTGTGCGTGTGCGTGTGCGTGTGTGTGTGTGTGTGTGTGTGTGTGTGTGTGTGTGCGTGCGTGTGTGTGTGTGTAAATGCACGGTCACGCATGACACAAGTCAGTTTTAGACATCAATCCATGTTTTGCTAGTGTGATGGATGGGTTTAAGCATCTCCCTCTGATTCCAAAGATTGCATGTTCAAATCCAGCAACAGAAAGTTGTTTTTGATATTTTAGTTTAAAGCCTATCCCAAAGCCTATCCCAAACCCTAACCATTTGGAGTTAATGCCTAACCTTAAGAATTCGGAGTAAAAAAAAAAAACGAAGGTCGATGTCCGCGCCCCCATGGAAATCAAATTAGCATAATCAAAACATCTCCATTAACATCTGTCTGTTTAAGTTAGATATATATTTTGTATCGGATGCATCTCAATCCACCACATTCGCATATGTCAAACGTCCACGTTTGCGGTGAAAGGTGACAGAGATAGAGCGGTGTTTGTCAGACCACGAGACACAAAAATCCTCTGCAGCGTCCGAACGGTTTGGCTTACAAACCATTCCCTTCGTTTTTGGAAAGATGAGAGTCTCGTGAACACGATGGTGTTCTCCGTTTTGCTCCGTGACCCCCACAAGCATCTCGGGACTCGTCTGAAGTCGGGTAGTGCCGATCTGCCAACTTCTGTCTGTAGCGTCCGAACAGTTTGGGCTAAACACTAATATGACCCCCTCTCACGAACAAGGACATGTCCGTTGTTTTGCTCTACGACACCTACGAAAATAACAACTGTTTCCTGATCTTTCTTATGTCTCTCGGATACAGGACAGCACTTCAGAACAAACGTCCTTTTGATTTTGTTGGGGGACTATCTGCTTTTCCATGTAGTGAATCTGTTATTCAATGCGTTTGTGTCGGCTAATCGCAGTAATGCCAAAAATTCATTTTCACCCCCTCCCCCGGCTGAGATTATTATGGGTTAATTGCGTAAACTTAACCCAAACCTTACAAATTCTGAGTTAATGCCGGAACTTTAACACTTCGAAATTTGAAATTTGGAACATCGTAAAAATTTGACATTTGAGAAACATGGAGGAACGTTTAATTCTGACGTGAGACTGTGAGAGTTTATAGTGTACACCTTCACTTTCTTCAGCTCCGTTGACAAGATACCATAGTCTGTACCATCTGCTGTAGGTCACCCATAAAAGTGTGTGTGTGTTTGTGTACTCCATGCCCCACTCCAGACCTACGTCAACCATGGGCCTCATCGCTGTGGCACTCTATAAAAGTGTGTGTCTGTGTGTGTGTGTGTGACATCATTGAGAGTGAGCCGTGACATCATTAAAGCAGTCATTGTTTCCTGATGGCCTCTATATGGGTCACTAACTGGGAAACTGGGAGGGGCCAAGAGCTGTCTCACACACACACACACACACACACACACACACACACACACACACACACACACACACACACACACACACACACACACACACACACACACACACACACACACACACACACACACACACACACACACACATTATTTAAGTGCAGCTGCTACTACTCTTAAACCTTTGGATGCCATCTACCGTAGTGTCCTTCATTTTGTTACATTGTTACATACCCATCACCGCATCCGGTATCACAAAGGTTGTCTGGACTTCGCGAAAGACCAGTAGATCACTACATTACTCCCTTTTTGTTTACAAGGCCCTAATTCATAAACTTCCATCTTATCTAACTTTGCTGTTGAAGTATAGATACAGTACCTGAGTTGGCTAAGCCGTTCACAGGATTGGTTAACTCTTGAGGTTCCTAGGGTCTCCACCCAGCTAGGTAAATCTGCTTTTAGTTTTAATGCACCTTATTGCTGGAACTAAATTCTAAATACATTTCATCTCGTTCTGGTGCCTTTCAAGCAATTCAAATTATTCATTGGGGACTTATTTGTGGAGGAATGTAACAGTTTTTCTGGGTGGTTTGTGATGTTTTATTTGTGCTTACCATGACTATGTTTTTGTATTTTATATATATATTTTGTGTATAATGTGTATATTTACATTGTTTTATACGGGGGAGATTTGAAAAAGACACCTTGGTCTCAATATGTTTTCCCTGTTAAATTAAAGGTTAAATCATAAATAAAATAACACACTGCTGAGCAGAAATATTTGGCCATTCAGCAGCTCGGCATTACTTTTCAAAAGACCTGAAAGGAGTTGCAGTGCCTTAACTAGGTGGAAGGAGCTTTGAAGAGAAGGAGGGAATTGAGGACGCTAGAGAAGGAATGAATGGAGCCAGGGAAACAATAAAAGAAGGTGCAACAGAGGGAGAATGGGAATGGAAGGAAGGAGGGAGGGAGAGAGAAGCGAAGTAGGGAAAGCAAACTGCCAGGTCACACCAGATCCACGTCAGTATTCAACGTTTGTCCCCATGACGTCAGGAGATGCCTTCAATACCGGCCACCAGGGGCAACGTGAGTGCCTATTACCATCTAGTAGGCTCACCGCTTGATAAGGTGTTCGGTTGGGGATTGAGGAAGGGCTTGAACAGCAAGCTATGGCTCCAAGGACCAAAGGTTCAATCCCAGTACTAGGCACTCATTTTAGTTTTTTCTGTTTTAACCCTATTCCAAAACCACACCTTAACCAGTCAGAATTCAAGCCTGAACTTTACCGATGAGTTTTCACGTTTATGGACAAATGTTCCAATACTGAAGTGAGATCGTGCGATCTTGTTGATCAAGAGGGAAACGTTGAATGGGGTCTGGTCTCTCGCCCGCTCTCTCAAACACACACACACACACACACACACACACACACACACACACACACACACACACACACACACACACACACACACACACACACACACACACACACACACACACACACACACACACACATACACACAGGTCTTGGGGCCAGAAGCAGGAAGTTTTTAACTAGTGTTTTTAATTAGAACATGTCTCTTTCCTGCTGCCTGCCCTGTCTCTCTCCCTCCCTTTCTTTCTTCCACTGGGTAATTGGCAACAGGTGTTCCACTCTTTCTCTTACCTCTTGCCCCAGTCAGCTGTTTCTCCACTCACTCCCTTCTTTTCTTCACACTTAACAAGGTGTTTTATGTGGGACTTGTGTTTTTTAAAAACAGTAAATGGATCAGGTGATGTTGTAGGCCAGGGATGCAAACTAATGTCTTAAAGACATGTGATGGACATTTTTGTTCTGTGTGTATCAGATTATACGTTTAGAATAATGCTGCTTTTCAACTACATGTTTTGGTTGGGTTCATGCGAGTGACGGATTGACTACACACAGGAGTAAACCATAACATCACTGATCCGCAATTTGGCAGTACGCCCAGAACATTGCTTTAGGAACCAAAACGAGTATCTCAGTTTCAAAGCCTCGTGAGATATCAGTCAGTCACATGCAGGAACCAATGTTAACAATGAATAATGTCAATCATGCTTATATGACTTGTTTGTGTAGCAGTATACAGTATAAGGACTGAAAGGGAACACGCTTTTCAGAGTTTCCATCAAGCTTGGATTGAGTTTGTGAACTTCTCCGGCCGTGATAATAAGGAGTGATTCATTTAATATTGACTTCAGGTGACCCTGGCGTTCAATTTCCACCACAAACGGTACACTAATAGTAATTACAGGAGCACTAGTATGAATTGATAGAACACAGCAGTAGTCCTGCCTAAATCACTTTATTTAGCATTTTTGCTACTCAACATATCCATAATACACTTCTGGCTCTTCAACTCTCTTACACACACACACACACACACACACACACACACACACGCACGCACACACGCACACACGCACACACACGCACACGCACACACCAAACACACACACTGGTACTCAGAATGCAATAGGTGTCAGAGCAATCTCATGATGTGTGCGTGCGTCTGTCTGTCTACCTGGGTTCGTGGACATGTGTCCTTGCAAAACCATGTCTGGTCTGTCTCTGCCTGTTTCTTTGTCTGTCCATCTGTCTTCCTGTATGTCTGTCCTTCTGCTTTTGTGTCTGTGAGTCCCTGAATAACATGTGTGTGTGGCATTATCCCCAAGGTCTTGTGTCAGTAAGGCTGTAAATCCTTGTCTTGTTTACCTTCCTCTCTCCCTTCTTCTTCTTGATACAGGCCCAGGATCCTCCAGCCCTGATTTGTCCCTAAAAGATGGACTTACTTGTTCCCCATTGTGTGGAAACCTTTAGCCGGCCCTTTCTCCTCCTTTCTCCCAGTCCTTGTATGACGGACAAGGCTTATTGGAGGATAACAGGCGGAACAACCTCCTTTGTCCTCAGACAATTCTCACACAAATTCGCTGCCATGCCATTGCGTGTGCACTGGGTATTGAAAGGAGAAAGCAAGAGCGAGAGAGGGGCCTTCTTCTCGTCCTCCTCTTTTTTGTTCCCTCCCGTCATCCCTTTCTCGGCTTCCCCTCTGTGAAATTAACACTTCAGCTGGCCGGAAACATTTAATCTGAGCCTCTTTTGAAGATAATTAATTGAAACTTGTCCCACTTGCCGCCTTTTTCTATATCGCTCTCCTCCTTTTCTTCTCTCCCTCCCTCTTCTCCTTCTCTTCGTGATCCGTTTCATTAGATTCCTCCTTTTCGCCGAATAAGAGGTGAGAAGATGTGTTTTTGGTCAATAGTGAATAACATCTCGAAGGGTCCTCGGATTGAGTGCTATTAACCGATAGAATGGAGTCTCTCTGTCATAGAGGAACAATAGACAAGCACAAGTACCTCTCAATGCAAAGAACCATTAGGTTCTCTATGTAAGAATAATGATGGTGATAATGGAGTGGATTTGTATGGTACATTTATTCCAAGTGCTTAAAGCTACAATCTGGAGTTTGTGTTCAGTCCCAAGGACAGCCCCGCCACTTAGTTTGCTATAAAGCTTTAAAGAAGGATAGGGCTGGAAAAAAGCAACCACACTAAAAGCAGCCCTTTACATTCCTACCCGTATACAGGTTGAAAATGGCAGATTTGGGCAGTAATACGCTCCTTAATTGGAATGTAGTGGCCGTACAGTAAAATGCTACACATGACGTCAGAGCTTTACATCGCTGTTGACTGTCAACCATTCTGAACTTGAGCTCCGTGTTTGACAAGAAGTTGCCCGCATCCCTCCCGGTAACTGGGCAACTTTTGCAAATTTTTTGTTGTCTGAGTGTGGGAAATGCTGTAAATTAAGATGACTATGTATTTTGAAAGATGAGATGTTGAGGAGTAAAATAAATACTGCTTCGATGTCATTAAAGCAAGCCAAACACACGTGAGTCCAAATGTGCACTTCACATTTCAACATAACAAAACGTATGTGATATACAGTGTCAACGTTTATGATCACTATGCTTGATGTACAGTTACAAGATGACATGGTGTCATACCCTGGGCTGTTCTGAACAGAATGAGCCTGGTTGATGTACAGTTACAAGATGACATGGTGTCATACCCTGGGTTGTTCTGAACAGAATGAGCCTGGTTGATGTACAGTTACAAGATGACATGGCGTCATACCCTGGGCTGTTCTGAACAGAATGAGCCTGGTTGATGTACAGTTACAAGATGACATGGCGTCATACCCTGGGCTGTTCTGAACAGAATGAGCCTATGTTGATGTATTGTCACACGCAAATGAATGCCCTCGTAACTTCTTTCTATGCGCACCAAAATGATGATCTGTTTCTCTGAATTGCCTTGTGAAAGGCTAACACTGTAAGATCATATTTTATAACTTAGCTAGTCATGTTGGCAATAGAACAAGCTTTCAAATCACGCCCAGCTGACCCTGATTGCGATTTTATAATGGACAATTTTTGAAATGCGTAAATAATAACAGTAACTGTGTGATGGAGGGGATGCAGGGTTGTGTTCTAAACTATATAACTACAAGTGTGCCGGCTATACTTCCTCAATGGCACAGATACTGGAGGAGAGCTTAAAAAGTACCTTATAATTGAAGACTCTTCTTTGTGTCATGAAAGTGCATTGAAATTGCTTAGGAACTGTGCAGAGGTGGCCACTTGGAGACACCAATTAGTCCACTCACTCAAACCCTTTTTTGTCTGATGTTGCACCTAGCCCACATTTTCCATTCTTGACTTGCCTAGTTAAATAAAGGTTAAGAAAAAGATTGTCAACAATTGTCAACAAAAGCGGCGAAAAGTACAGTAAATGGAAAATGCACATAAAACCAATGTAATTTTCAGATTCAGTCTTGTGCCAGGTTGAACTTTTGTGTATTCAACTTTCTCCCTTATCAAATTTTTCCGTTATCTCCAACTATTCTCTTTCAATTACCACCATGGTTATGTATATGCTTTTCATATTTCTTCTGTAAAAAAAACATTGACATATTGCCCTATCCATATAGGCCAATTCCAACAAGTATAAAGGGTTCATCAATGGAGAGAAGGATGCAAGTACTGACAGCCCTTGAAATTATCTTAATAGTTCTGCTGCTATACTGCTTTGTTTCCAGACTCAAATGACAACATATAGAATGAGTAATACAACCTTATTTGAGTTTATGATAATATAATATGCTTTATTAAGATCATGAGGTATTTATTGGTGATATTCAATGGGTAGATATCATTGAGGGACCATTGAAATGATCATTGAGGAGCAGAAAATATCCCCGATTGCCTTGAACACATTTGATATCTTATGGGTATACCCACTCACTGTCAACGACCAGTGTGTATCCTGGCTTGACTGGATACTCTCCACACGAATAAAAGGACATAAACATGTAATCAGAGAGGGGATGACCATCTACACTACAGCCAGTAGGAAGAGGCCTGTAATTTGTAAAATAAATAATAATAATAATATTCAACCTTTATTTAACCAGGCAAAGAACAAATTCTTATTTACAATGATGGCCTGGCAAGAGGCAAAAGGCCAACTGTGGGGACTGGGGCTGGGATTTAAAAAATGAATAAGAAAAACAATCTAAAACAAAACGGACAACACAGACAGAAGACACTGGCAAAAGACAAATTACAACAGCAAACAACGTTCTTTACATCGGTAGACATTATCCCAGTCCAATTAGGGTTTCTTATTGCAGTGGTTCCCAAACTGTGGGGCGCCAGTATATATACAGTACCAGTAAAAAGTTTGGACACACCTACTCATTCAAGGGTTTTTCTTTACTTTTACTCTTTTCTACATTGCAGAATAATAGTGAAGACATCAAAACTATGAAATAACACATATGGAATCATATAGTAACCAAAAAATAGTTAAATAAATCAAAATAGATTTATATTTGAGATTCTTCAAATAGCAACCCTTTGTCTTGATGACAGCTTTGTACACACTTGGCATTCTCTCAACCAGCTTCATGAGGTAGTCACCTGGAATGCATTTCAATTAACAGGTGTAAAAAGTTAATTTGTGACATTTCTTTCCTTCTTAATGTGTTTGAGCCAATCAGTTGTGCTGTGACAAGGTAGGGGTGGTTTACAAAAGATAGCACTATTTGGTAAAATACCAAGTTCATATTATGGAAAGAACAGCTCAGATAAGCAAAGAGAAACGACAGTCCATTGCTTTAAGACATGAAGGTTACTCAATCCGGAACATTTCAAGAACTTTGAAAGTAGTTTCTTCAAGTGCAGTTGCAAAAACCATCAAGCGCTATGATGAAACTGGCTCTCATGAGGACCGCCACAAAAATGGAAGACCCAGAGTTACCTCTGCTGCAGAGGATAAGTTCATTAGAGTTGCCAGCATCAGAAATTGCAGCCCAAATAAATCAGCTGTTCAGAGGAGACTGCGTAAATCAGGCCTTCATGGTCAAATTGCTGCAAAGAAACCACTACTAAAGGAAATCAATAATAAGAAGAGACTTGCTTGGGCCAAGAAATATGAGCAATAGACATTAGATTGTTGGTTCCAACCGCCGTGTCTTCGTGAGATGCAGAGTAGGTGAACAGATGATCTCCGTATGTGTGGTTCTCACCGTGAAGCATAGAGGAGGAGGTGTGATGGTGCTTTGCTGATGACACTGTCTGCGATATCTACACTATTATTCTACAATATAGAAAATAGTGAAAATAAAAAAAAACATTGAATGAGTAGGTGTGTCCAAATGTTTGACTGGTACTGTATTTATACATATATGTATATATATATACACTACCGTTCAAAAGTTTCGGGTCACTTAGAAATGTCCTTGTTTTTGAATGAAAAGCATATTTTTTTGTCCGTTAAAATAACATAAAATTTATCAGAAATACAGTGCAGACATGGTTAATATTGTAAATGACTATTGTAGCTGGAAAAGTCAGACTTTTTATGGAATATCTACATAGGCGTACAGAGGCCCATTATCAGCAACCATCATTCCTGTGTTCCATTGGCACATTGTGTTAGCTAATCCAAGTTTATCATTTTAAAAAGGCTAATTGATCATTAGAAAACCCTTTTGTAATTATGTTAGCCCAGCTGAAAACTGTTGTACTGATTAAAGAAGCAATAAAACGGGTCTTCTTTAGACTAGTTGAGTATCTGGAGCATCAGCATTTGTGATGTTTGATTATAGGCTCAAAATGGCCAGAAAGAAAGAGCTTTCTTCTGAAACGCATCAGTCTATTCTTGTTCTGAGAAATGAAGGCTATTCCATGCGAGAAATTGCCAAGAAACTGAAGATCTCGTACCACGCTGTGTACTACTCCGTCCACTGAATAGCGCAAACTGGCCCTAACCAGAATAGAAAGAGGAGTGGGAGTACATTAGAGTGTCTAGTTTGAGAAACAGACGCCTCACAAGTCCTCGGCTGGCAGCTTCATTAAATAGTACCCGCAAAACACCAGTCTCAACGTCAACAGTGAAGAGGCGAATCCGGGATGCTGGCGTTCAAGGGGGGAGGGGTGTTGCAGGAATAGGGGCCCAGAGTGAAAAAGTTTGGGATCCCCTGTTGTATTGTACGATGTAGTGGGGTTAATCTATGTGTGTTATATAGTGGGTGTACTGACTATACACTATGTCTGTCTACAGGCCAGAAATGGGCTTCTGTGATGGTTTTCTAAAGATCCGCCCTGTAAATATGAATACAAACTCCCCTCTTCCTCTGTGTGTGTGTGCTTGAGTGTGTGTGTATGTATTTGGGGAAAAGGGGAAGGGGGTGATATTGTGCTAAGCCCCCAGCCAGCCAGCGTTAGTTTTTATGTTGCCGTAGCAACGTGTCTCTTGTGAGGTTGTGACCTCAGATGATTACAGTACAAAGCCTATTGGGCCTCGAAAACCCCTTTGAAGATGAGAAGTCTTTGATGGTTTGTATTTATGCAAATCTCCCCGATATGATTTATCCAACTTAGATTGAATGGGGAGATGATTAAAATTGCCCATATTTTAGAAATCCTTCAATGGACCCGTTACTCTTTGAGTTTTTTTTTGAGAATCCATTGTGTGTGCGTATGTGTGTTCATGGTTGATATTTGTGTCTTTATTTAGGAAAATAGCACCACTTTACCTGGGGTTATTTATATCGTCCCTCCTCACCCAGTTGAAGTGAGAGAGTGAGAGGGAGGGTGAAAGAGAGAGAGAGAAGGGGAAAAAAGGAAGGAAGGATGAAGGGAAGGAGCGGAACAGGGAGTAACAGATTTCTACTGGGCTTTTCTCCCCCTCTCCCTCTTTCTTTTTTAACAGGCTTTGAATGGGAATATTGAAAGGGACTTTTGTGTGTTTCCAGATGATAGATTTTAAAATTCGGGCTACCCCACTGGCAGTCCAGAGCTCGCTGTGAACTGGTCTGTTGGAAAAAAAACGTAATGCTTTGGTCTTCAAAGAACCAAACTTTGGTTTTTAAAGCCCTTCTTAGGTGAGTGGGAACCGTGAAGAATAAAGGGCCTCGGCAAAGTGTCATATCACAACACTGATTGTCGCGCCAATCTCACTATTCCCTTCCACCTAGGGAGGACACGAAAACTGGAATTAATGCTGAAATGAAACGCACTTATAGACGGCGCCGATTATTGTTTCTTCTTCGTTTTTCTTTGTGTGTGTGTGTGTGTGTGTGTGTGTGTGTGTGTGTGTGTGTGTGTGTGTGTGTGTGTGTGTGTGTGTGTGTGTGTGTGTGTGTGTGTGTGTGTGTGTGTGTGTGTGTGTGTGTGTGTGCGTGCGCAGTGGAGCATGTCGTAAAAGAAGAGAGAGCGAGAGAAAGCAGAAGGCTTCAGAAGGAGGGGAACCCTGGTGACAATGTAAAATATAATTCATTTCGGCATTGCAGCTCCAATCTCTCTCTCTCTCTCTCTCTCTCTCTCTCTCTCTCTCTCTCTCTCTCTCTCTCTCTCTCTCTCTCTCTCTCTCTCTCTCTCTCTCTCTCTCTCTCTCTCTCTCTCTCTCACACACTTATTAGCTACCTCTCTCTCTCTCTCACTAGCTCTCTCTGTCTCTAAAATAAATAAAAAAACAGTTTTATTATTTAAAAAGCCTTAATCCTGAATATTTTTCACGGTTGCAATATCCCTCTGACACAAACAGTTTGATATCTCTGTTTCACTCCATGTTTTTCTCCACAGTAGGGTTTATATTAATGGCTAGACTCCCTGAGTGTGTGTGTGTGTGTCTCCCTGAATATAATGTTAGTATTAATGAACAATTTGGGTTACATTATATTCGTATGTATGCTTATAAACTGCTTATAGACATGATGATGACATTACGTTTTTGACCATAAGATTGAAAAATACACCTATATAGCCAGCTGTTCATGATTTCAGCTTGTAGTTAATAGTTTACCTGTACACTTTACTTAATGCATACATTAACACAATTATGAATTCTCCAGCATACCCTCATATAACATATGATGTGGCTCTCTTCCTTCGTCAGAGCAATGGTATCACTATAAAATAATGTATTGTGATGTCTGATGTGCTTTCTATTTTCATATGAGCAATGGTCATAATTCGTATGTGTGTTTGTGTCTGTGTGTTTGTGTGTATGTGTGTCTGTGTGTTTGTGTGTATGTGTGTGTCACTCTGTTGATAGGTTTCAGCACCATTTGAAGGGATGAGCGCTGACAGAGCCCATTGACCTGGTCACCGTCGTGGAAACATCTGTGAGCTTTCTAAAGTTTAAGGTAAAATCACAAACAAAAGCAGAAAAGTGCCTGCATCAGACATTTTACTACCTTGTTCTCCGTTGAATAAAGCCTGTGCCAAACAGCTCGCCGTGTGTCACTGTCCAAAGAGGAGAGAGATTCCAAGTGCCCGGACAGTCTCTCTTCATGGCTTGCTCGCTCTCTTTGTTTAGGTCTCTTCTGAGTTTTTCCTCTCATCCAAAAACTCACTTTGACATGTTTTATTTAGACGTGTTTTAATGTGATTTAATTTGAGGACGGTTTTTTATGATTTTTTTGGCAGGCATCAAAACTGGTTTTAGTTCAGGCTGACCTTCAACGGCGATGGGGAAAGGGCACAGTTTGGGGGATTTTAGTGGGGTAACACGCTGTCCTTTTTCTTTTAATTTCTCTCTTTTATCTAATTCTGTGTGTGCATGTGCATGCGTGTGTGAGTGTTTTCCTTCTGGAGAACACTCTGTATCTTTGGCCAGACTGATTCCCTGGGATGGAACAGGGAAGTATGGCTGTGTCACAGCAAGAAGTGAAATGAATTTGGACGTCGACAAAAGCAGCAGACACATTCCGACCGCTCCATGGCTGACACAATAGAGGATCACATTCCTCGGCCTTCGCCCCCACTCTCCTCTTGTCGTATGGTAGTCCCAGCTTCACACAGTCTTCGTAGGGAGGCAGAAAGAGTCTAAGACAGACGAGGGTCTGTGTGTGTGTGTATGTGAGTGTGCGTGTGTCTTCAAGTAAATAGTGATTACTTGAAGTTTGTAAGTACAGGTCTGAATGGGAAACATGAGCTGCTAGGTTCACACTTTCCTTGGTCACACACACACACATCTGTGTCTCTGTTGTGTTTCTACAAGGTTGTGTGTGAGGAAGTATGTTGTCTGGCTCCTACAGTTGGCCTCCACAATGACGGTGTGGTGTTTGGATCGGACGACTTCTGCGCCAGCATAGGCAGTGGTGGAAAAAGCACACAATTTTCATACTTGGGTAAAATGAAAGATACCTTAATAGAAAATGACTCAAGTAAAAGTGAGTCACCCAGTAAAAGTCTAAAAGTATTTGGTTTTAAATATACTGAAGTATCAAAAGTAAATGTAATTGCTAAAATATACTTAAGTATCAAAAGTATAAATCATTTCACATTTCTTACATTATGTCACGACTTCCTCTCAAGTCGGTCCCTCTCCTTGTTCGGGCGACGTTCGGGCGGTCGACGTCACCGGTCTTCTAGCCATCGCCAAGCCACTTTTCATTTTCCATTTGTTTTGTCTTTGTTTTCTACACACCTGGTTTCAATTCCCCAATTACATGTTCATTATTTAACCCTCTGTTTCCCACATGTTAGTGTGTGTGTGTTTATTGATTGTTCATGGCGGTACTTGTCGGCTGGTTATGTTTGCTGGGTTATGTATTTACGCCCGCTATTTTCGAGTGACCGGTATTTCTCCTCACCTTGAGTATTGTCTGTATACTGGTGCTGTCGTGGAATTAAATACCTTGTACACTCATTTCTGCTCTCCTGCGCCTGATTCACTGCACCAGTTACCCTCCGCCTGACAGAAACACGCACATAAAAATTGAGTCAGCAGGAGCAGGTGCCCCGGTATTAGGGGTTGAGGAGCGCGTCTAGCAGCACGCTGCCATGTTACAGCATCTCGGCACCGCCATGGATCGCGTCCTGCAGACCATGGGTCGTTGGGAGAAAAGAAGAGTTCCTCCAGCGACTCCACCAGCACCACCACAGGCACCACCACTCACCCCACCTTCACCCGGTCCCAGTGGGATTCGGCTCGCTCTTCCGAGGGAGTATGATGGGACGGCTGCCGGATGTTAGCAGTTACCCACCGCCTGACACATTAAGCCAACCAGACGGCACCATTGTCTTATTTTTTTAAATTACAGATAGCCAGGGGCAAGCTCGAACACTCATGTGTTTAGTGAGACTGCCAGATCAGAGGCAGTAGGGTTAACAAGGAATGTTATCTTGATAAATGTGTGAATTAGACCATTTTCCTGTCCTGCTGACCATTCAAAATGTAACGAGTACTTTTGGGTGTCAGGGAAAATGTATGGAGTAGAAAATACATAATTTTCTTTAGGAATGTAGTAAAGTAAAAGTTTTCAAAAATATGAATAGTAAAGTAAAGGACAGACTACTTCTAAGTAGTACTTTCCAGTAATTTTACATAAGTACTTTACACCACTGAGCATTTGTCCTCTGTCCTCTGCTTCTCTCCCCTCTCACTTGTCATCTATCCTTTCATCACCCCTTTCCTTCTCTGTCCTGTTCGCTGTCCCCTCCTCTCCTCCTCTCTCCTGTTCCATCTCCCCTTTCTCTCTCACCTGTCCATTCCTTATCTCCCCTCCTCTTATCACCTTTTTCCTCCTCTACTTACACTTATCCTTCTCTTTCCATATATAGTCATATCTGCTTTATATTTCCATGTATTTCCATGTTTCCATGTATGGTAAGCATGTATGTATAATTGCTGACAGATATATTTTCCTCTGTACATTCCTATATATTAATAAAAATAAGTATAATATTATTGTTATAAGTATAATGTTATAAGTATAATATTAGCTTTTGGCTGAAGCCAAAAAAGACAGGCAATACAAAATTGAATTTGACCTATGCACTAACAAGGCTTTTCAGCATATGCAGCTTAACATCTGTATAGTTTTACTTCAAGAACAGATGTGCTCACATTGAATGGGTTGATTAGGATTCAAACTTCTATTTTCTTAACCGTTATTTATACAGGTAGATCAATTAAGAACAAATTCTTACTTAAAACATTTTAGGGATAGGGGGCAGCATTTAGCGTGCCCAGAGCGTGCCCAGAGTGAACTGCCTCCTACTCTGTCCCAGATGCTAATATATGCATATTATAGAACTCATATGGCAGGCAAAAACCTGAGAAAAAATCCAAACAGGAAGTGGGAATTCTGAGGCTGGTCGATTTTCAACTCATCGCCTATTGAAATCCCAGTGGGATATGGATCTGTTTGCACTTCCTACGCCTTCCACTAGATGTCAACAGTCTGTAGAACGTTGAATGAAGCATCTACTGTGATGGCAGAAAGCCAGGTCCTGGTCACGCGCATTCCACATGATAGCGACTTGCGTTCCATTACTTCTATAGACACAAAGGAATTCTCCGGTTGGAACGTTATTGAATATTTATGATAACAACATCCGAAAGATTGATTCTATACTTAGTTTGACAAGTTTATTCGACCTGTAATATAACTTTTTAAAGTTTTCGTCCGAAGTTCGCCTGGACCTGCACGAGCGTTTGGATATGTGTACTAAACGTGCTAACAAAAGTAGCTACTTGGACATAAATAACGGACATTATCGAACAAAACAACAATTTATTGTGGAACTAGGATTCCTGGGAGTGCATTCTGATGAAGATCATCAAAGGTAAGGGAATATTTCTAATGTAATTTCGTATTTCTGTTGACTCCAACATGGCGGAGAAATGTTGTTTCTATTTGAGCGCCGTCTCAGATTATTGCATGGTTTGCTTTTTCCGTAATAAAAAAATAAAATCTGAAACAGCGTTTGCATTAAATCGGACACGATGGGTAGATTAACAAGATGTCTATCTTTCATTTGCTGTATTGGACTTGTTAATGTGTGAAAGGTATATATTTTTTTTTTTAAATAATAATAATAATGAATTTCCCGCGCTGCCTTTTCAGCGGAATGTTATCAAGGGGTTCCGATAGCGGAACGTGTGTCCTAGAAAGGTTAAAAGACCCCTCGACTTTTTCCACATTTTGATACATTACAGCCTTATTCTTAAATTGATTAACCTTTTGTCAATAGGGGGAGCTGTTAGCATTATTTTTTTTTTTACATTTCCAAATTAAACTGCCTCGTACTCAATTCTTGCTCGTACAATATGCATATTATTATTACTATTGGATAGAAAACAATCTCTAGTTTCTAAAACCGTTTGAATTATGTCTGTGGGTGAACCAGAACTCTTTCTACAGCGAAAATCATGACAGGACATGCGAAGCTCTGAAAAATAGTCTCTGATCTCGGATCAGTTTTAAGCTCTGTGTATGCCCTATGGATCGAAATGAACTGCACCCGCCTTCCCCTGGATGTCAGTAACCAATGAGAAGTGGAATGGCGTCTCTACGTGTTTCTCAGAGTTTATAAAACGCAATGGCGTGAGATGTCCCTTCTTTTGGACGCTCGCCAGGACGCAAGGGAGGACCTCAGAATGGCATGCTCAAAAGCTCTCGTTATTGATCAAAGATATATCCGTCTGTGATTTAATTCGATATAGGTGTTAGAAACATCATAACGAAGTTATTTGAAACCGATTTATATCAGTTTATGCGAGTATATTGCTATTTTTCGGAATTTCCTTAGTATTGCGTTTGAGGATTTGGACATGTGTGTGCCGTGTAGCTATCGTTAGCTGCTAGTTCCGAAGTTGAAGAGGTCGTTTTACAACAAAGCAACGATTCTTTTGGACAAAGGACACATTGCCCAAGATACTGATGGAAGCTCGTCCAAAAGTAAGAGTTATTTATGATTTTATTCCGTATTTATGTGGAAAAATGTAAACGCAGTTGTCGGCCATTTTTTGCGGCACTAGTCTGGCTGTAACTCACAATGTATGTCTAGTAACGTTAATTTTAAAAATCTAAATCAGCGGTTGCATTAATAACCAATGCATCTTTCATTAGCTGTCCAACCTGCATTTTTTTAGTCAATCTAATCGATAAATAATCGTAAACATAGGTGCCTTTCCAAGATGGCGCCGCCCAGAATGCATGCCATGTTTTGACAGATTACATTGCATAACCACGATTTGTGATGCTAAATATGCACATTTTCGAACAAACTCTATATGCATTGTGTAATATGATGTTACAGGACTGTCATCTGAAGAATTCTGAGAAGGTTAGTGAAAGAATTTATATATTTTGGTGGCGATAACGTTATCGCCCCTTTTGCATTGATTCAATGCTGGGGTGATGTTAGCTCATGTGGTATGCTAATATAACGATATATTGTGTTTTCGCTGTAAAACACTTAGAAAATCTGAAATATTGTCTGGATTCACAAGATCTGTGTCTTTCGATTGCTGTATGCTGTGTATTTTTCAGAAATGTTTTAGGATGAGTATTTTGGTAATTGACGTCGGTCTCTGTAATTATTCCGGCTGCTTCCAACGCTATTTCAGATTGCAGCTGCAATGTAGAACTGTGATTTATACCTGAAATATGCACATTTTTCTAAAGAAAACATATGCTATACCATAAATATGTTATCAGACTGTCATCTTATGATGTTGTTTCTTGGTTAGTGGCTATATATATCTTTATTTAGTCGAATTAGTGATAGCTACTGATGCAGGAAAAAAATGGTGGAGAAAAAAAAGTTGTGTCTTTTGCTATCGTGGTTAGCTAATAGATTTACATATTGTGTCTTCCCTGTAAAACACTTAGAAAATCTGAAATATTGTCTGGATTCACAAGATCTGTGTCTTTCGATTGCTGTATGCTGTGTATTTTTCAGAAATGTTTTAGGATGAGTATTTTGGTAATTGACGTCGGTCTCTGTAATTATTCCGGCTGCTTCCAACGCTATTTCAGATTGCAGCTGCAATGTAGAACTGTGATTTATACCTGAAATATGCACATTTTTCTAAAAAAACACATGCTATACCATAAATATGTTATCAGACTGTCATCTTATGAAGTTGTTTCTTGGTTAGTGGCTATATATATCTTTATTTAGTCGAATTAGTGATAGCTACTGATGGAGTAAAAAACTGGTGGAGTAAAAAAAAGTGGTGTCTTTTGCTAACGTGGTTAGCTAATAGATTTACATATTGTGTCTTTCCTGTAAAACATTTTAAAAATCAGAAATGATGGCTGGATTCACAAGATCTGTATCTTTCATCTGGTGTCTTGGACTTGTGATTTAATGATATTTAGATGCTAGTATTTACTTGTGACGCTATGCTAGGCTATGCTAGTCAGCTTTTTTACTGTGGGGGGTGCTCCCGGATCCGGGATGAGTACCAAGTAAAAGTTAAATGGTTTTTTCCTCTTCAATCAACACACAATACCCCATAATGATGAAGCAAAAACAGGTTTTTAGAAATGATGGCAAAGTTATAAAAATAAAAAATAAAAAAAACATTTACATAAGTGTTCAGACCCTTTACTCAGTACTTTGCTGAAGCACCTTTGGCAGCGATTACATCCTCGAGTCTTCTTGGGTATGATGCTACAAGCTTGGCATACTTCCTCCCATTCTTCTCTGCAGATCCTCTCAAGCTCTGTCGGGTTGGATGGGGAGCGTTGCTGCACAGCTATTTTCAGGTCTCTCCAGAGGTGTTCGATCTGATTCAAGTCTGGGCTCTTGCTGGGTCACTCAAGAACATTCAGAGACTTGTTCCGAAGCCACTCCTGCATTGTCTTGGTTGTGTGATTAGGGTCATTGTCCGGTTGGAAGGAGAACCTTCATCCCAGTCTGAGGTCCTGAGCGCTCTGGAGCAGGTTTTCGTCAAGGATTTATCTGTACTTTGCACTATTCATCTTTGCCTCGATCCTGACTAGTCTCCTAGTCCCTGCCACTGACAAACATTGTCACAGCATGATGCTGCCACCACCGAGCTTCACCGTAGGGATGGTGCCAGGTTTGCTCCAGACGCTTGGCATTCATGTCAAAGAGTTCAATCATGGCTTCATCACACCAGAGAATCTTGTTTCTCATGGTCTGAGAGTCCTTTAGGTGCCTTTTGGCAAACTCCAAGCAGGCTGTCATGTGCCTTTTACTGAGGAGTGGCTTCCATCTGGCCACTCTACCATAAAAGTCTGATTATGGAGTGCTGCAGAGATGGTTGTTCTTCTGAAGGTTCTCCAATCTCCACAGAGGAACTCTGGAGCTCTGTCAGTGTGACCATCAGGTTCTTGGTCATCTCCCTGACCAAGGCCCTTCTCCTCCGATTGCTCAGTTTTGCCGGGCGGCCAGCTCTGGGAAGAGTCTTGGTGGTTCCAAACTTCTTCGATTTAAGAATGATGGAGGGCACAGATTTGTATTTATTTAAACCATATTAGAATAAGGCTGTAATGTAATTTTGGGGGGAAAAGTCAGGGGGTCTGAATACTTTCCAAATGCACTGTATCTATATACAAATCAATTTCACAATACATGAAAAGCAAAACACAATCACATGAAACAAACACATTCTTCAGTAAAAAGACCCTCTAACATCTGCCTGAATTGACCTAGAGGCACCAAATTAACCAATTTTAACCTCTCTAGGGTACGTGAGACGTTAGCGTCCCACCTCTTCAACAGCCAGTGAAAGTGCAGGGCACCAAATTCAAAACAACAGAAATCCTATAATTAAAATTCCTCAAACATACATGTATTTTACACAATTTTAAAGATACACTTGTTGTAAATCCAGCCACAGTGTCCGATTTCAAAAAAGCTTTACGACGAAAGCAAACCAAACGATTATGTTAGGTGAGTGCCTATTCACAGAATAACACAGCCATTTTTACAGCCAAAGAGAGGATTCACAAAAAGCAGATATATAGATCAAATTAATCACTAACCTTTGATGATCTTCATCAGATGACACTCATAGGACTTCATGTTACACAATACATGTATGTTTTGTTCGGTAAAGTCAGAAGTCAGAAGTAACAATATAAACATTCACTTACCTTTGATGATCTTCATCAGAATGCACTCCCAGGAATCCCAGTTCCACAATAAATGTTCGTTTTGTTCGATAATGTCCATCATTTATGTCCAAATTCTTCCTTGTTGTTCTAGCGTTCAGTACACTTTCGAAACTCGGTACGGACGAAAAGTTAAAAAAGTTATATTACAAACGAAGTATTGAATCAATCTTTACGATGTTTTTAACATAATTCTTCAATAATGTTCCAACCGGAGTATTCCTGTGTCTTCAGAATTGCGATGGAACAGAGCTCGCTCTCACGTGAACGCGCATGGTCAGAGCATGGTCACTTCATGGCAGACCTGACTCATTCCTCTCTCCTTCGGCCCCACTAAACAGTAGAGGCATCAGACAAGGTTCTAACGACTGTTGACATCTAGTGGAAGCCTTAGGAAGTGCAACATTACCAATATCCCACTGTATCTTCAATAGGAGCTGAGTTGAAAATCGACCAACCTCAGATTTCTCACTTCCTGGTTGGATTTTTTCTCAGGTTTTTGCCTGCCTGATGAGTTCTGTTTTACTCACAGACATCATTCAAACAGTTTTAGAAACTTCAGAGTGTTTTATATCCAAAAGTAATAATACTATGCATATATTAGCATCTGGGACAGAGTAGGAGGCAGTTCACTATGGGCACGCAATTCATCCAAAAGTGAAAATGCTGCCCCCTATCATAAAGAAGTTAAGTACCAATTTCAGTTCAGCAAAGGCTTTCTGCAGCTCTGACAGAACCTGGTCAGCTGCGATGGCAATAGCATACACAGTTTCATCTGCATACAGGTGAAAGCTATAATTAATTGACTTGGTAATGTAAATGTGTTTTTTAATCTAAGACACATGCAATCTGCCATCTAGGAATCTGTTCAATGGTCCTAATCTTGATATACACTGAGTGTACAAAAACATTAGGAACACCTTCCTAATATTGAGTTGCACACCCTTTTGCCCTCAGAACAGCCTCAATTCATCGGCGCATGGACTCTACAAGGTGTCGAAAGCTTTCCACAGGGATGCTGGCACATGTTGACTCCTATACTTCCCACAGTTGTGTCATTTTGGCTGGATGTCCTTTGGGTGGTGGACCATTCTTGATACAAACAGGAAACTGTTGAGCGTGAAAAACCCAGCAGTTTTTGACACATTCAAACCGGTCCGCCTGGCACTTACTACTATACCCCGTTCAAAGGGACATAAATATTTTGTCTTGCCCATTCACCCTCTGAATGGCACACATACACAAACCATGTCTCAATTGTCTCAAAGCTTAAAAATCATTCTTTAACCTGTCTCCTCCCCTTCATCTACACTGATTTATAATATCCCCCTAAAGTCGATTGATGGTCCACAACGTCAAACAGTGACGTCATTTTGAATCTTGAAAAGTTCCCTGTGTGTTTATGCTAGAGACGTACCGTTTCTTGTAGAGGCTGCAGCTCAATCCTGCCTTTTCACCATTATAAAGTTTGCACATATTCCATAACATAGGGCTTGTGAAAGCGGCCTTTTCTACACATGAGAGTATCTGGACAAGAGAATCATCATGAAGAACCCGTCTGTAGAACCCGTACCATGTGAGCTACAAAAAAATACATGTCACCAATATCGAAACGGGAGACTCCCATGAACACGACAGCTTCGGGTTGTTTGGCTCTAGCACATCCATACACTAAAATGAGACAAAACAAGGGTCGAGTTTTCTTACATCTCTCAGATATAAGACAGACACTTCAAATCATTTTGTATATATTTTTTATACCTACAGGGGTCATAAAATTCCTAATCAAATGGCTAAATGATACATTTTATGACCAACTTAAAACAATTCCATATGTTTGTTTAGTAGATATTGCGAATTAATGGCTTAGAACTACAGGGTTAGCAGGTGTCATCAATAAGGGATCATAGCTTTCACCTGGAGTCACCTGGTCAGTCTATTTAACTGAAAGAGCAGTTGTTCCTAATGTTTTGTGCACTCAGTGTAAACCCATTGGTTATTAAAGGGGCAATATGCAGTTCAAACAACAACAAAGCCAAACCCCGCCACTGATTTGGTAAAAAGCTGAGGAATTGGGGGTGGAGAAATGTAACCACTCTCAAATTCATTAATAGAGCTATGGATACAAAAGGACAATTTTAAGAGGCTAAACAGTGTTTGTTTACAATTACATTGTTTACAAACAATTGAGTAGAACAAGTATATACATTGAAGTCGGAAGTTTACATACACCTTAGCCAAATACATTTAAACTCAGTTTTTCACAATTCCGGGCACTTAATCCTATTAAACATTCCCTGTCTTAGGTCAGTTAGGATCACCACTTTACTTTAAGAATGTGAAATGTCAGAATAATAGTACAGAGAATGATTTATTTCAGCTTTTATTTCTTTCACCACTATACTATGTATAGTAACCCTAGGTGTAAAATAGTAAATAATGGCTACTTCTGAGAAATTATTAAACTGTCAAGAGGAGTAAAACAAGGTGGTTCATTATCGGCATATCATTTATGGCCATAGAAATGTTAGCTAATAAAATCCGATACAGCAGCATATCAAGGTGATAGAAATTCAGGGCTTAAGTACAAAGGCGTCATTGAACGCTGACGACTCATGTTTTCTTTAAAATCCACAATATGTATCTCTGCCTCATAGAGGATCTAGATAATTTCTCTAATCTCTCCGGAATACAACAGAACTATGATATGTGTACCATATTATGTATTGGATTGCTAAAAAAAAAATACAACTTTTACATTACCGTGTAGTAATGAATAAAATGGTATGACGGTGAAGTGGACATATTCGGAATTCATATATCCTGAAAATAAATAAATTATGTCAATCAAAAAAAATATTATAGAAAGCTAGCAAAAACTGACAAGATCTTGCTAAAGGTAAATATTTGTCTATTTGTGGAAAAATCACTCAGATTAATTATTTTGTCATATCCCAGTTTCCCTATTTACTGATGCCCCTGCCTATACTGGAACACTTACTTTTTTAATTACAGTACCAGTCAAAAGTTTGGACACACCTACTCAGGGGTTTTTCTTATTTTTACTATTTTCTACATTATAGAATAATAGTGAAGACATCAGAACTATGAAATAACACATATTGAATCAGGTAGTAACTAAAAAAGTGTTAAACAAATCAAAATAGATTTTAGATTTTAGATTCTTCAAATTAGCCACACTTTGCTTTGATGACAGCTTTGCACACTTTTGGCATTCTCTCAACCAGCTTCACTTGGAATGCTTTTCCAACAGTCTTGAAGGAGTTCCCAAATATACTGAGCATTTGTTGCTTGCTTTTCCTTCACTCTGCGGTCCAACTCATCCCAAACCATCTCAATTGGGGTGGGGTCGGGTGATTGTGTAGGCCAGCTCATCTGATGCCACACTCCAACGCTCTCCTTCTTGGTCAAATAGGCCTCACACAGCCTGGAGGTGTGTTGGGTCATTGTCTTGTTGAAAAACAAATGATTCACCATCCTTCACACCTCGTGCCTGGTGATGGCATGGTTATCTGGGGAATAGGGAAGCAGGTCAGTGAGGCGCAGCATTCCCAGCCGAACCCCGGGGGGAGGGGGGGGGGCAGATAACCAGATATTTTTTTCCTCACACTGTCCGCCCCTCAGTCCTGGAGTGGGCCCACTCCAGTTGGACCCTGGCCTTTGTGCGGCAACGCTTTTGGTGGCCTACCCTGGTCCCGCACGTCTCTGCGTTTGTTGCCATCTCTGTATTTGTCACAGCCTGCACGATCTGTGCGCAAAAACAAGACTCCTTCAACCGCTGCCTGTCCCTCACCGTCCCTGGTCTTTGTCACGGGCCTCCCGTTGTCTGATGGCAACACTGCCATCCTGACAGTAGTGGACCGTTGTCCAAAGCCACCCACTTCATTCCTCTCCCCAAGCTACCCTCTGCCAAAGAGATGGCCCAGCTCATGGTGCAGCACGCCTTTAGTGTTGCAATGATTTCACTAGCTGTGGCCACTGACTTCTATAAGGTTGAATCATCAGCATCTAAGGTCAGGGCGTGACAACTTTGAGTAATCAGACACTTTGCACACGAACAACCGCTCTCTTTGAGAAAGAAATCATGAATATATTTACATGAAATGTCTTGGTTCGCCAGATCTCTCTCGGTGGCCATGGCCTTCTTGCGGCACGCTTGTAAGGCTCTGATTGTCCCAAATGGTTGTGACAAGTCTCATATTGTTGTCCTTCTTTGTAGTTGTCCTGTATCCGGTGACTTGTCGTGTTGTCCTGAACTATTGAACGCTGTCGAACGCCGGGAGCTGACACTGTCGTAGTCCAAATGGGGTCAAACGACATCAGGAGGGCTAGAACATTTGAACATAGATTTTAAAGAACTGATCTTAGCATTAACTTCTTGAGAGCAGGGGGCAGCTTTTTCACTTTCGGGAAAAATAGCATGCCAAAATTCAACTGCTTGCGACTCATCCCCAAAATATAAGATATGCATATTATTAGTAGATTTGGATAGAAAACACTCTGAAGTTTCTAAAACTGTTTGAATCATGTCTGTGAGAATAACAGAACTTATGTAGCAGGCAAAACCCTGAGGACAAACCATTCAGAATTTGTATTTTTTTGATGTCACTGTCTTTTCAATGAGTTTTTTTAGAGACACCAGATTTCTAATGGACTTGCTTGCAGTTCCTACCGCTTCCACTGGATGCCACCAGTCCTTGGAAATCGGTTGAGGTTATTCCTTTGTGTAGTGAAGAAGTAGGGCTATCGTAAATGAGGGTCACATGAAGTAAATATTTGGAGAGAGTCACGTTATGAAAAAAGTTGCGTCAGTTTGCTTTCTTTTTGTATTAAACACAGATCATCCCGTCTTCAAATTGATCAATTATTAACGTTTAAAAATACCTAACGTTGTATGACAAAAGTAGTTTGAAATGTTTTGGTAAATTTACATGTAACTTTTGATATATTTTGTAGTGACTTGGCGAAAGTTGGAAGCTGTGTTTTTCTGGATGAAACGGTCCAAATAAATTGACATTTTGGATATATATCGACGGAATTAATCGAACAAAAGGACCATTTGTGATGTTTATGGGACATATTGGAGTGCCAACAAAAGAATTTCGTCAAAGGTAAGGCATGATTTATATTTTATTTCTGCGTTTTGTGTCGTGCTTGCAGTGTTGAAATATGCTACTCTGTTTGTTTACTGATGTGCTATCATCAGATAATAGCATCTTATGCTTTCGCCGAAAAGCTTTTTTGAAATCTGACATGTTGGCTGGATTCACAACGAGTGTAGCTTTAATTTGGTATCTTACATGTGTGATTTAATGAAAGTTTGATTTTTATATCATGTTATTTGAATATGCCGCGCTGTATTCTCCCTGGCTATTGGCCGGTGGGACGTTTGGGTCCAGAGAAGTTAAAAGACTCCAAAAAATGGTTAAAAAAATGGTTAATTTCTGGTCCAGTACCATTGTTGGGCCGCGGGTGTGAAAGATTCAGCAGACTGCTGGCATTACACATCTGGCTGAAAGACTACTGTAGCTCTGCTGGAGTCACTTTTATAGATAACTTTGACACCTTTTGGAAACAGAAGTGTCACACTGGGATGAATGATACAGGAGACAGGTGCAGGAATGTGTAATATGGGTTTTTATTTCACCCAAATTACGGCGTGCCGTGTAAGGGCACGGGGACGAAGACCCAACAAACACGTAACAAAACACACAGGGTAGAAACCCAAAACAAAAGAGCGAGGATTACCTGGAATAAATAACACACATCATTAACATACAGGACGAGACCCATAAACCTCTGCGCAATCTACACGTGCACGAAAGCCCAAAACCCACAACACAGGTACTCACATGCACCAACGGACATTGTAACAATAATCAACAGCCCAATGGAAACCAAAGGGCACACTGATACAAGTACTAATCAGTGGGAATAGGGGACAGGTGTGCATAAATAAAGTTCCCAGGGGGGTCCGTGACAAGAAAATACTCTACAGGAATGAAGGAGTCCAACCAAATCATCCTGGCTCCTGGACTCTGTCCACTCATTTCAAGGCTGCGTTGAAACAATGACTGGTAAATGATCCAAGACCAGCTCAGTTAATCCCTACTGTTGTGACAATGAGTCGTCATAATGCTGCATCAAATGTACATGATCTTAGGGGCATTGGTAAACACAATGTAAGTAAGTTAATTTATGTACCTCTAATTGCACCGAATACATCTGTTGTTCCTACAGCTATTGTAAGCAGTAATCATGAGCCTATAAACCAGAGTTACACTGTTAGCACTGAGGCGGTGTGCAATAGTAGGAAGACCACTTTATGCAGCTCACCGTGCACTATCAGCTCCAATATAAGTAACACGAGCAAGTCTACTTCTGATAAGCTTCCCAGTAAAGCATTAAAAACAATCAAGCAACCCAGAAAAGTGCTAAAAATAGCCCATATTAACATATGTAGCCTAAGAAACAAGGTCCATGAAGTCAATAACTTGCTTGTAACAGATGACATTTATATTCTGACTATCTCTGAAACTCACTTAGATAATACCTTTGATGATACAGTGGTAGCAATACATGGTTATAACGTCTACCGAAAAGACAGAAATGCCAACAGAGGCGGTGTTGCAGTCTATATTCAGAACTACATTCCTGTAAAGCTTAGAGACGATCTCATGTTAAATACTGTTGAAGTAATATGGCTACAGGTTCATCTGCCTCACCTAAAGCCCATTCTGGTTGGAAGCTGCTATAGACCACCAAGTGATAACAGTCAGTATCTGGAAAACGTGTGAAATGCTTGATAATGTATGTGATGTCAACAGAGAAGTATATTTTCTGGGTGATTTAAATATTGACTCGCTATCATCAAGCTGCCCACTCAGGAAAAAAAGTCAAACTGTAACCAGTGCCTGCAACCTGGATCAGGTTGTCAGTCAACCTACCAGGGCAGTTACAAACAGCACAGGAATTAAATTATCAACATGATTTGATCACATTTTTACTAACGCTGCAGATATTTGCTTTAAAGCAGTATCCAAATCCATAGATGTAGTGATCACAATATAATAGCCATCTAGGAAAACCAAAGTTCCAAAGGCTGGGCCTAATATAGTGTATAAGAGGTCATACAATAAGTTTTGTAGTGATTCATATGTTGATGACGTAAACAATATTTGTTGGTCTGTGGTGTGTAATGAGGAGCAACCAGATTCTGCACTTGATGCATTTATGAAACTACTTATTCCAGTTAATAATAAACATGCACCCATTAAGAAAATGACTGTAAAAACTGTTAAATCCACATGGAATGATGAGGAATTGAAAAATGGTATGCTTCAGAGGGATGAGGCAAAAGGTATGGTAATTTAGTGTGGCAGCCCTACTAAATGGCAAACGTACTGCAAATTTAGAAATCATGTGACTAAACTGAATAAAAAGAAACTACACTATGAAACAAAGATAAAGTATATAAAGAATGATAGTAAAAAGCTTTGGGGCACCTTAAATAAAACTCTGGGGGAAAAAAGCCAACTCGGCTCCTTCATTTATTTAATCAGATTGCTCATTCATCACAAAGCCCACTGATATTGCAAACTACTTTAATTCCGTTAAGTTAGTGTGGAAGAGGTGAAAAAATGATTGTTGTCTATCAACAAAGACAAGCCACCGGTGTCCGACAATCTAGATGGAAAATTACTGAGGATAATAGCAGATGATATTGTCACTCCTATTTGCAACATCTTCAATTTAAGCCTAATAGGGAGCGTGTTCTCTCAGGCCTGGAGGGAAGCTAAAGTCATTCCACTACCCAAGAATAGTAAAGCCCCATTTACTGGTTCAAATAACCGACCAATCAGCCTGTTACCAACCCTTAGTAAACTTCTGGAAAAAATTGTGTTTGACCAGATACAATGCTGTTTTACAGTAAATAAATTGACAAGAGAATTTCAGCATGCTTATAGGGAAGGAAACTCAACAAGCACAGCACTTACACAAATGAATTATGATTGGCTGAGAGAAATTGATGATAAAATGATTGTGGGGGCTGTCTTGTTAGACTTCAGTGCAGCTTTTGATATTATTGATCATAGTCTGCTGCTGGAAAAACGTATGTGTTATGGCTTTACACCCCCTGCTATAATGTGAATAAAGAGTTACTTGTCTAACAGAACACAGAGGGTGTTCTTTAATGGAAGCCTATCAATTATAATCCAGTTAGAATCAGGAATTCCCCAGGGTAGCTGTTAAGGCCCCTTGCTTTTTTCAATTTTTACTAACGACATGCGACTGACTTTGAGTAAAGCCAGCGTTTCTATGTATGCGGATGACAACGCTATACGCGTCAGCTACTACTGCAACTGAAAGACCGCAACAATCTACAAAGAGCTGCAGTTAGTTTCAGAGTGGGTGGAAAGGAATAAGTTAGCCCTAAATATTTCTAAAACTAAAAGCATTGTATTTGGACCAAAACACTCACTAAACCCTAAACCTCAACTATCCTCAACTGTGGAAATTGAGCAAGTTGAGATGACTAAACTATTTGGAGTAACCCTAGATTGTAAACTGTCATGGTCAAAACATATTGATGCAGTAGTAGCTAAGATGGGGAGAAGTCTGTCTATAATAAAGCGACTCTCTGTCTTTTTAACAACACTATCAACAAGGCAGGTCCTACAAGCCCTAGTTTTGTTACACCTTGACTACTGTTCAGTCGTGTGGTCAGGTGCCACAAAAAAAGGACTTAGGAAAATTGCAATTGGCTCAGAACAGGGCAGCACGGCTGGCACTTGGATGTACACAGAGAGCTAATATTAATAATATGCGTGTCAATCTCTCCTGGCTGAAAGTAGTTATGAGAGGTATTGACATGTTGAATGCACCGAGCTGTCTGTCTAAACCACTGGCACACAGCTCGGTCACCCATGCAAACCCCACAAGGCATGCCACAAGAGGTCTCTTCACAGTCCCCAAGTCCAGAACAGGCTATGGGAGGCACACAGTACTACATAGAGCCATGACTACATGGAACTCTATTCCACATCAAGTAACTGACGCAAGATTTAGATAAAAAAAAAACGGATAAAAAACACCTTAAAAAACACGTTATGGAACAGCAGAGACTGGATCCATGATAAATACAAATACAAAACAGAACTACAGAGTTGATTTTCCTTCCATTCGCTCCTGAAGATGCTTCTTTGAAGATGGGCTAGCCTGCCGGGTCAATGGTTCTCAGTGGGTTGATGAGAGTAGCGTAATACGATGTTTTGAGCAAAGTAGTAGGATGGTCCTTCTTCAATTCTCTTTCAAAGACACTTTACTTAGGACAGCTAATCAGCCGTACCAGTGATTGTCCGGGAGGTGACTTTATCATCTCTACCTCATTTTGAGATTCAAAGTTCAAACCACTTTAATAACCTGAACCGGATTATAGGCACTGGTTACAATGAGCAGCTTCCACTTGAGTGGACAATTTGATGAAAACCAGTCTATATTCAGGTGACTACTCTCACTCTGTTAACATCACATACACTAACAAACATTTCACACATATTATCCAGATACTGACTGCTATCACTTGGTGGCTATGTGAGGACAGATGCTGGGAGACGAGAAGCAAGTACAGGGATTGAATATTTAATAAATAACGGACATGAAACAGAACAAGGACAGTGTCTGGACAAGGGGAACAAAACAACATTAATGCAGACACGGTGAAGAAATTGAGGAAGTGACGGATATAGGGGAAGCAATCAATAAGGTAATAGAGTCCAGGTGAGTCCCATGAAGCGCGTAATGATGGTGACAGGTGTGTGTAATGATGGGCCGCCTGGTGCCCTCAAGCGCCAGGGAGGGGGAGCGGGAGCAGGCGTGACAAGACAATAGCAACACCCCAAAATAAGAGGCTTTAGATGTGGCAGGTGAAGCAGCAACCACAACACTTCAACAAACTTTGGAATGAGATCCTCTCTGAACTTCACAGCAACATATCTCACATTTACAATGACACCACCCCAGTGTTTTTCTTCTATGAATGTTATATTCCTTTATTGCTACTACCGTATAGTCAAAGGAATTATCTGAGTCTCATTGATGGCCAATATATTAATGTTATCTGAAGTTAGAAAGTTATTGATTTCATAAACCTGATTTCTAAGGCTATACGTATGTATAATATGGGCTATTTTTTGCCCTTTCCTTGGTAGCTTTTTAGAGATAGATATAATATGAACAAAAACAAGCAAGCAGTCAATCTGGATTCAGGGCTGAAACTATGAACCCATCTGCTTGGCTCTCTTACCCCTTCAAGCATTTTTGTGGGAGGGTGGACAATGTGTAATGCGTCTGTGTGTAGCTGGTGTAGATGAGTCAGGCGTAAGACAGCAGATAAGAGTAAAGTACGCATTTTACTCAACAGTAATACAATACACGTCAATAAAATCCAAGGCCACACATAACAGACCGCAATACAAGAAACAATCACTCACAAACAAACATGGGGGAACAGAGGGTTAAATAATGACCAAGTAATTGGGGGATTGAAACCAGGTGTATAAGACAAAGACAAAACAAATGGAAAATGAAAAGTGGATCGGCGATGGCTAGAAAGCCGGTGACGTCGACCATCGAACCCCGCCCGAACAAGGAGAGGGACCGACTTCGGCGGAAGTCGTGACACAATGAGCCTGTTGTGGCAATGTCCCTGCACTGTCTGGTAGCCTTTATGGCTGGGATCAGTTATTTTTAAGATATCTTAAGAAAGATGGTGTTTCCTCTTTAAGTGCTTGGCTCTC
The DNA here is from genome assembly GCF_045679555.1 of Salvelinus alpinus. NCBI lineage: Eukaryota > Metazoa > Chordata > Actinopteri > Salmoniformes > Salmonidae > Salvelinus > Salvelinus alpinus. Next base: position 5,419,926 of record NC_092099.1, on the reverse strand, counting down.
TCCATAACAGCCACCTTGTCTTTGAACCTCAGGAATTGTATCACTATCCATTGGGGTCTGTCACCTGGGCCAGAGGGCTCCACGTCAGTCTTCAATTGATCCATTTAGAATGTATTGGTATTTTAGTAAGATCCTAATTAGCTATAGCCAAAGCACTTTCTAGGGTCCACACAACACTTAAAACATGACATAATGCATAACATTAATTGACAATTACAGGCGAAGGACATAACTACATAAAATGACATAATACATAACATTAATAAACAGGTACAGAACTATAGCTTTAACCTTATGCCTTAGCAATCCATGCAACATGTACTCATAATAACGTCTACACTGCAGTCATCCATTTTGATTCAGTTGTTTACTGTTAAAATGTCAAGTCCTGATCCTAATCGCTCAGAACCAGTTGTCCTGTAAACACTAGCGATAATCTCACAACATCAGAAACCACCGTGTCCTTGGTTCTCCCACTTTACGCCAATACTATTCATAATACTAATGTGTTTCATAGATTCTACTGAATGCAAGTGCAACGAAAACGACACTGGAAATGCAACAATTCCTCCAGCTAAGGCTTCAATAGCAGTTTAAAAAAAAATTAGATACAGATGGAGATCCCTTCCTGCTAAGGCTTCAATTTAATTCTTCACTTCAGCAACCGTGTTGGAGTTTCCTCCAGCTAGTTTCAATTTAATCCTTCACTTTAGTTACATATGTGTACTTTTTAGAGATCCATTACTTCACTCCGTTCAATAAATTGAACGGATTGGGTGCTTCTCCAAAGTCTTTCACCCTCTACTCATAGCAATGAGCTGCACATGGAGTTGTATCATCAATCATTCTCCTCTCTTTCTCTTCAGACTCCGTCCAGGTCTCATGTGGAGACTGGCATTCCATTCACAACAATGTTATTTTGCCTCGATTGTCTTTCAAGCTATTCCTGTTTCCCTGTCATTGTTAACATAGATTCACAGACATTGCTGGTGTCGTTTCTCATGGATGTGTCGTATGTTGCTGCAGTCCCTTTTCAACCCTTTTCATGTGCAGACTGTTTTTCAGGTCCAGGACCTCTCTGGTCAGATCGTTCATTCTTTTGTTTGTTGACTCTACCAGTATTTGGACAAAGCTTTTGAAGCTATTCTCCTGCAGATGTAACAGCTCCTTGTAGGATTTATAGTTGTTGTTTTAAAGTCCTTTCACCTGTCCTTTTCTTTGTTTGGCATGCTTATCGTTGGTGTACCACAAAGTTCCATCCCAGTCAGGTTGCTACACACACACTCACGGCCCACGGCCAGGTTTCCCAAAAGCATCTTAATAAGGCTACGTTCAGCGTTAGAACCTTTGTAGGAGCATTGTTACATCTCCGAGCTGTTTCCCAAAACCATTGTTATTAAAGTTGCTCCTGAAAACACTTGTTATTTAACGACTGCCTCAGACCACTCGTAGAATAGCTAAGTACGTTGTTAGTTGCTTTTTAGGCCCTTCCACGTCACTTTATACACAGAAGATCTCTGCTAAACACAAAATCAAGATGTTCATCTGTCTGTGACCGCTGATAACTTCAGAACGAATGTGACTGAAGACAAATACAAAGCTGCCCATTTCTTTGTGTAACAAGCGAAGGATATGATAAAGACGCTTCAAAGGAAAACCGAGATGACTGCGAAAGATAAATACGGTATAGGCCACATAGACCTATATATTTAAATCATAGTGAAATATATTTTGTGTTAATTTAATTTAGTTGTATTTAGCCATTTTGTACACTACCTCAATATATTTCATGATGTGTAACATGTGCTCAATGATGTGCCAAATATTGATTTAGTTCATTATTATAGGGTAAGCAATAGAATAAGCCGCCACAATATTTGTAGCCATAGATGATTTATTGCTCTCGGAGTTGATCCGTCGTCAGTATTGTGGGAAAATTCTATTGTTAAGGTAAGATTGGAAAGGGAGGACGCGAATCTGAGAGCAGTATTGACACATGCCTCAACGACGCACTTAGCGAAAGTTCTCTCTGAGAGGTGTTTTTGGGAATGCATGTTACATCTTCTGCCACTGTAGGAAAGATGCATTATTAACCTCTCTAGGGTATGTGGGACGGTAGCGTCTCACCTCGTCAACAGCCAGTGAAACTGCAGGGCGCCAAATTCAAAACAACAGAAATCCCACAATTAAAATTCCTCAAACATACATGTATTTTACACCATTTTAAAGATACACTTGTTGTAAATCTAGCCACAGTGTCCGATTTCAAATAGGCTTTACGACGAAAGCAAACCAGACGATTATGTTAGGTGAGTGCCTATTCACAGAAAAACACAGCCATTTTTCCAGACGAAGAGAGGAGTCACAAAAAGCAGAAATATAGATAAAGTTCATCACTAACCTTTGATGATCTTCAGATGACACTCATAGGACTTCATGTTACACAATACATGTATGTTTTGTTCGGTAAAGTTCATATTTATATCCAAAAATCTCAGTTTACATTGGCGCGTCATGTTCAGTAGTTCCAAAACATCTGGTGATTTTGCAGAGAGCCACATCAATTTACAGAAATAGTCATCATAAATGTTGATGAAAATACAAGTGTTACGCATTGAATTTTAGATCCACTTCTCCTTAATGCAACCGCTGTGTCAGATTATTTTTTTTTATTACGGAAAAAGCACACCATGCAATAATCTGAGTACGGCGCTCAGACGACAAATCAACCCAAAGAGATATCCGCCATGTTGGAGTCAACATAAGTCAGAAATAGCATTATAAATATTCACTTACCTTTGATGATCTTCATCAGAATGCACTCCCAGGAATCCCAGTTCCACAATAAATGTTTGTTTTGTTCGATAATGTCCATCATTTATGTCCAAATTCCTCCTTGTTGTTCGCGCGTTCAGTACACAATCGAAATTCACGATGCGCGTGCAAGTCCAGAGAAAAGTACGGACGAAAAGTCCAAAAAGTTCCGTTACAGTCCGTAGAAACATGTCAAACGATGTATTGAATCAATCTTTAGGATGTTTTTAACATAAATCTTCAATAATGTTCCAACCGGAGAATTCCTTTGTCTTCAGAAATGCGATGGAACGCAGCTAACTCTCACATGAACGTGCATGGTCAGCGCATGGTCAGCTCGTGGCACTCTGGAAGAGACCTTACTCAATCTCCTCTCATTCGCCCCCACTTCACAGTAGAAGCATCAAACACGGTTCTAAAGACTGTTGACATCTAGTGGAAGCCTTAGGAAGTGCAACATGACCCCATTTCCACTGTATATTGGATAAGCAAAGAGTTGAAAACCTACAAACCTCAGATTTCCCACTTCCTGGTTGGATTTTTTCTCAGGTTTTTGCCTGCCATATGAGTTCTGTTATACTCACAGACATCATTCAAAAAGTTTTAGAAACTTCAGAGTGTTTTCTATCCAAATCTACTAATAATATGCATATCCTAGGATCTGGGCCTGAGTAGCAGGCAGTTTACTCTGGGCACGCTTTTCATCCAGACGTGAAAATATTGCCCCCTACCCCAAAGAAGTTAACACACTCATAAACCTAAGTTCCATCGCTATCGGGAAACCGGGCCCAGTTGTCTGTCAATAACAGTGTGTTACAGTCGGATTCATCCAGCGTACGCTATCTATTTTCTCTCCTAACGGTGGCTAAATATCTATAGCTTTGTCACTATTTACACACTTTGCTTTCCGTCTCTGCTTAAGAAAGCATTTAACCATGGCAAGGTGACTGGGAATATAGTTTAATACAAACAGTGTAGTTATTCCCTCCGTAAGGCAAACAAACAGTCAGAACGTCAGTACAGAGACAAAATGGTGTCGCAATTGAACGGCTCAGACACGAGAGGGTCTACAGGGTCTACAGACAATCACGGATTACAAAGGGAAAACAAGCCACGTCGTGGACTCCGACGTCTTGCTTCCGGACAAGCTAAACACATTCTTCGCCCACTTTGAGGATAACACAGTGCCAACGACGCAGCCCGCTCCCAAGGACTGGGGGCTCTTGTTCTCCATTGCCGACATGAGTAAGACATTTAAGCGTTAACCCTCACAAGGCTGTGGTGCCAGGAAAATAACCTCTCCCTCAACATCAACAAAACAAAGGAGCTGATCGTGGACTTTAGGAGACAGCAGAGAAAGCACGCCACTATACACATATATGGGACCGCAGTAGAGAAGATGAAAAGCTTCAAGTTTCTCGGAGTACACATCAGTGACAACCTGAAATAGTCCACCCACACAGAAATTCAGCTTTGCCCCTAAGCCCCTCACAAACTTTTACAGATGCACATTTGAGAGCATCCTGTCGGGTTGTATCGCCGCCTGGTATGGCAACTGCACCGCATGCAACCGCAGGCCTCTCCAGAGGGTGGTGTGGTCTGACCAACGCATCACCGGGGGCATACTGCCTGTCCTCCAGGAAACCTACACCACCAGATGTCACAGGAAGGCCAAAAAGATCATCAAGGACATCAACCACCCGAGCCACGGCCTGTTCACCCCGCTACCATCCAGAAGGCAAGGTCAGTACAGGTGCATCAAAGCTTGGACCGAGAGACTGAAAAACAGCTTCTATCTCAAGGCCATCAGACTGTTAAATAGCCATCACTAGCCGGCTACCACCCAGTTACTCAACCCTGCACATTAGAGGCTGCTGCCCTATATACATAGAGATAGAATCACTGGCCACTTTAATAATGGAACACTAGTCACTTTAATAATGTTTACATACTGTCCTGCTTTACTCATTTCATATGTATATACTGTATTATTTTCTACTGTATTTTAGTCAATGCCACTCCGACATTGATCGTCCTAATATGTATATATTTCCTAATTCCATTATTTTACTTTAGATTTGTGTGTATTGTTGTGAATTGTTAGATACTACTGCACTGTTGGAACACAAGCATTTCGCTACACCGGCAATAACATCTGCTAAATATGTGTATGTGACCGATAGAATTTGATTTGATTTGAGTAAGGATGAATTATTAGCTGTTTTATTACGTTAAAATGCCTATTTACTCTGTTCCATCTGATTGCGCAATCCACTGTGTCATCAGCCCAGCCAAGCAATTTATAAACTTGATCTCCACTATAAAAAGCATCTAAACATTATCTCACAGTTTTCAACTGCGGAGAATTGTATAAACCTTGTCTGTCTCTCCGACATTTGCAACAATATTCAAATTCGATCTCCAGTTGTCCCATAGTAATGAACGTGTCGGGAGTCGGGATAAGACGGACGGACATGCAGGCAGCGTTTCTCAGCCAGTTGAAATCATGAATCAGCTTGCATCATTTTTATGGAATGTGTACAAAGAAATGTCAATTGAAAAAAAGGTCAAAAGAAACAAGTGCAGCTAGTTTTGCAGTCTTTCCAGCTTCAATTTGAAGTGATTGTGTTAGCTGTGTTGTTGGCAAGCTCCTCTAAACAACAGTGTCCTGACGATTGAGCACATTTCCTATGCTGGACAAAATCGCCTCATTAGCTCATTGTTATGGATGTATCCAAATAAATGTCACTAGGAAACAGCTTAAACAAATGCAAATGCAGCCACTTTGCTGGTATTCTGCCCTCTGTACGCGACTGTAAGTTAGCCGTAGTTGACTAGCTAGCAAGCAAGGGATAAGAATGTTGCCAGCCAGTATGGCAATGGAACATTCAGAACGAATGACTGGGTCGTGTCTCTGGCAACTGAACCGATAGACCGAACGACCATCCGGCTTGGGTATCAACCCTAGATTTGTGTTGGGACTATATCTTATGGAAGGATGAAATAGTATGAATAATTATTATTTATTTTTTTAAATATGTCAATCATTATTTGAATATGTTGGCAACCCATTGTATAAAAGTGATAATGCCCTCAAAGCCGGTGCTTGGAGGATATATTGGCACAGTTTGCCAGCCCTTGTCTTCGTCTCAGGCCTATCACCACCCCTGTCAATATGTCCTCCAAACACTGGCTTCGAGGGCATTATCACTTATGTAGCATGTGCATTCCCTTCATTTTGAATGGGGAAATCAAAACTATAAGATTTGTTTTAATTACATCAAAAACACCTTTCTCGAATATTCAAACGGAAGTGGTCATAACCTTTCTCTGTGATTCGAGTATCACTGTTGAAAACTTTGTGGAATTTCTTGGAAGACATTTAAAAAAGTGCTTATGCAATATTGTTAATTTTCCATCCCCTTTTTTAAAAACTTTAAAAAAAAACTTTTACCCCTTTTTCTCCCCAATTGGAAGTTACTGTCTTGTCCCATCGCTGCAACTCCCGTATGGACTCGGGAGAGGTGAAGATAGAGAGCATTGCATCCTCCAAAACACAACTCTTCCACCCGCACTGCTTCTTGACACACTCCTTGCTTAACCCGGAAGACAGCCGCACCAATGCGTCAGAGGAAACACCGTACAACTGGCGACTGAAGTCAGCTTGCATGTGGCCGGCCCGCCACAAGGTGTCACTAGAGCGCGATGGGACAAGTACATCCCGGCCGGCCAAGCCCTCCCCTAACCCGGATGACGCTGGGACAATTGTACACCGCCTCATGGGTCTCCTGGTCACGGTGGGCTGCGACAAAGCCTGTGATCGAACCCAGGTCTGTAGTTGATGCCTCTAGCACTGCGATGCAATGCCTTAGACCGCTGCGCCGCCTTAGACCGCTGCGCCGCCTTAGACCGCTGCGCCATTCGGGAGAATACTATCGAACGGACCCTCTGGTGACTATTTAGGTCACGGAGTTCTCAGCTGAGAAAAGAGGAGAGGAAAAAGTACATTTAACGTGAACTGGCCAATCTAAACATAATATATTAATTCTCCATGTGTCTCCCTCCTACCAGGTGCGACGCGGACCAAGGATGCCAGGGAGCTGCTGTATGTCCGTCATAAGGTGGTGGTAATGACCAAAGCCTTCAGTCTACAAGCCATAGACCTGGTCTAGATAGACTACAAGGACGGAGGTCTACAACAGCTGGCCACGGAGGGAGCTCTCATGGGCTTCACAGGTTAATTATTGAAATAATAATTTATTACATGGTGTATATTATGATCCATTACAATCTTGCACACAGTAATTTTGTTTTGCAAAAATTGTTCTGGTCTGTTTGAGTGTTATATTTAATGAGAAATAACAGTTGATGGAATAGAGGAATATTCAGTTGTAGTGGATTAGTAGGATATTTTCAAACTGAAAGGGAGGCAAGGGAAAATTGCTTGGCATTTGTTTTTATTTGCTAAGTCAGTTGTCCGTGAGTGGACTCCCCATGTCGCTCTGAGACACACACACACACACACACACACACACACACACACACACACACACACACACACACACACACACACACACACACACACACACACACACACACACACACACACACACACACACACACACACACACACACACACACACACACACACACACACACACACACACACACACACACACACACACACATACAGAGAGAGAGAGACTCCCCAGGTTGCTGCTCAGTAATGTGCCAGGTGGGGCTGATTGTAATTACTTTTCTCAGACATACACACACGCTGCCGTATCAGGGCCGACTAGTCCATTCTATCCCAGGCCCAGGGAAGTTGTTCCTGAAATTGTCCATTTTGTGCCTGTGTATTGTTTTTGAGTCCTACTGTCTTTACTGTAAAATGGCCGCCTTTTCTGTGCTTTGACAAAACTGTTTCGGTGGCAAAGCATTATTTTGCCACCTTTCATCGGTGAAATTCTCCTTTAACTGTAAAAAATCAGCAGCAGAAGAAAAGAGAGAAAACATTTATCCAAATCTCAGTGGAAATTCGATGCTTTTTTCAAATAGTATTTCACTCACGTCCCAGGGACCCTGCCCATGATTCGCCTGAGAGCACTTTGCTAAATAGCAATCCTCCAATGGGAGGCCAGCACCACATGGCAGTCTGGGATTTGTTGAAGGGCAGGAGTGATGCGTTTTGGGAGAGCCAATGGGGCGTGAGTGAGGGGACCTGAGTCACCCTGTCTGTGGGTTTGCTCTATCACTCTCCCGTCATTAGACACACACACACACACACACACACACTCCCGTCCCTCGTCTTTAACTGTGGAAGTGCCAGAATGGGTGGTAAAGAGGGGAAACACTCACACACATACACACACACACACACATTGTTAACCCCGCCAACACCAGAACAGGTGGCAGAAGAGGGAAGGATGCATATTCTGTTGTTGTGAAAGAACTGACCCCCCCCCTGCGGGTCTATCCCTGGATGGGAAGAAACACACACACACACACAATTCAGACATGGGAGCAAGGACTCCTCCTTAGGCTGTTTACCCAACATGGACAGCCCTAAGTGCTGAAAACGCTCCCATTCACATGGAATGGGGCTGTAGTGGAGCGGGTTGAGAGCTTCATGTTCCTATCATGGTCCAAACACACCAACACAGTCGTGAAGAGTGCATGACAACGCCTCTTCCCCCTCAGGAGGCTAAAAAGATTTGTCATGGTCCCTCGAATCTTCAAAAAGTTCTACAGCTGCACCAATGAGAGCAACTTGACTGCTTCACCGCTTGGTATAGTAAGTGCTCCGCATCCAACCGCAAGGCGCTACAGAGGGTAGTACATCACTGGGGCCGAACTCCCCGCCAACTCCCTCCTGAACATCCAGGATCTCTATACCAGGCGGTGTCAGAGGAAGGCCCAACATTTTTTCACTCCAGCCACCCAAGTCATAGACCGTTCTCTCTGCTACAGCACGGCAAAGGGTACTGGAGCGCCAAGTCTGTGAACAAAAGGCTCCTGAACAGCTTCTACCCCCAACCCATAAGACTGCTGAACAGTTCATCTACCCGGACTATTTACATTTACCCCCTTCATTATACATTAATTTATCTAAAGAAATGTGGCACTGACTCTCTTGTACTGGCTCTATCCATGCACTCACACATACTACACTGACATATACACACACACACACACAGCATGAGCTCACATGCAGAAAACACACATACACATGCATATTGACGCCGGACAAACACACACTCACACAGACACACTTTCACACTCTTCACACGGGCTGCTGCTTCTCTGTTTATTATATATCCTGATTGCCTTTCACTTTACCCCTACCTAAATGTACATACTGTATTACCTCAATTACCTTAACTACCTCGTACCCCTGCACATTGACTCGGTACTGGTACTCCTTGTATATAGCCCTGTTATTGTTTTTAGAGTGTTACTATCTCCTTTTTTATTTAGCTAATCTTTTTCTTCTCTCCTCTTCTCTCCTGTGCTACCTTGAAGGATTTGTGGTGGGAGACAGAGCTAAGACCTATTGTGATGAGATCCTGCAGGCTATTGCCAGGGCCTGTTGCTCTCCTAAGACGTTTCATAACCTTAATCTATCACTAAGTTTGATCCGTAAATGTACATTAGACTATGCCAGCTCAGACTGTCGTGCGTTCATTCTGAGAAGTAACTCTGAGGACTCATAGGGAAAATGGGGAAAATGTGGATTGTGTCAGAATGGGTTTAACTCCTTAGTTGTGAAATGCAGACAGACAGGGGCGAAAAAGGTGGTGTTTCTCAATCTTCTAGCATTGTCTTGATTGGAAGGTTGGGGATTACTTGGACTCGGGGAGAATAATGATATTTTTTAGAGTTTGGGAAAACAGAGATATGGAATTGATCTGATTTGAATCATTATCTTTTTAATCCAGTGAGAATGCTTTTACATTACAATTTGGCAGCTGAATTATTACAATATTACTACGTCATAGCATGGTTTTAATTAAGTGTTTCTAAATTGCTGTCGAGTTAATTGTGTGTGTGTGTGCATGCCCTCTTCCTGCCTGCCTTCTTCGAGCTCTCGCATGCCTGTTTAGTAGCAGTCGGGTTCTGTTACAGACGTGTTTAGGCTCAGCTTTAAGTGTAACTAAGCGTGGAGCAAAGTTTCTCCTCCACAGCCGAGGTACAACCAAGATATGGAGCTGCTCAGGGACAAAATGGAGGGGACACCACATGATACCTGTGATGCATCACTTCCTCCCGCCCTGCAGTGTACCTTCGATACACTCCTCAGGCTGAGAGACCCTGACGGAACACGCACACGCAGAATGGCCAGACACACAAACCGACTGCACACACACATACCGGTCGAACACACATATCTACTGAACAAAGGGGCCCAACGACTGCACACACCGACTAAAAACACACACAACGGTCGAACAGACACACACCGGCTGAACGTGGGGCTAACGGCCACACATGCACACCGACTGGGCACTGACCCCTCGGTCGCCAGAGAAAGAGCGGCTCATGGATGGCTACCTTCCAATAAAACAATATAAAAGTCTCTACAAAAATATTCGTGACATTTTATTTTACAGTTCACTGTATATCTGGTGTTTACTGATTAAAACAAACATGGTAAAATTATTATGATTCATTTATTAAGAAGTATTTTCAATAGCACCAACATGTACCAGATTCAACCACAAATACCACGTAGTTTTTCCAATGTCTGACAAAGACGAGCACCTATTGGTAAATTGATTTTTTTTAAAGCAGACATTGAATATCCCTTTGAGCATGGTGAAGTTATTAATTACACTTTGGATGGTGTATCAATATACCTAGTCACTACAAAGATTTAGTTGCTGGAGAGGAAGGAAACCGCTCAGGGATTTCACCATGAGGCCAATGGTGACTTTAAAAACAGTTAAATGGCTGTGATAGGAGAAAACTGAGTATGGATCAACAACATTGCAGTTACTCCACAATACTAACCTAATTGAGTGAAAAGTAGGAAGCCTGTACAGAATAAAGCATATTATAAAACATGCATCCTGTTTGCAATAAGGCACTAAAGTAAAACTGTAAAAATGTGGCAAAGAAAATGACTTTCTGTCCTTAACACAAAGAGTTATGTTTGTGGCAAATCCACCACAACACATCACTCTTCATAGTTTCAAGCATGGTAGTGACTGCATTGTGTTATGTCATCAGCAAGGACTAGGGAGTGTTTTAGGATGAAAAGAAACAAGAAAATAAATAGAGCTAAGCACAGGCAACATCCTATAGCAAAACCTGCTTCAGTCTGCTTTCCAAAAGACGCTGGGAGACCAATTCAAATTTCAGAAGGACAATAACCTACAAACACAAGGCCAAAAAATACACTGGAGTCGCTTACCAAGACAAAATTGAATGTTCCTGAGTGGCCTAGTTACAATTTTGATTTAAATTGGCTTGAAAATCTATGGCAAGACTTGAAAATGGCTGTCAAGCAATGATCAACATCCAACTTGAGAGAACATGAACAATTTGAAGGAACACAACAGAATGTTGAATAAGTCAAGGGGTATGAATACTTTCCAAAGGCGCTGAAGTGCATTCAGAAAGTATTCTGACCTCTTCCTTTTTCCACATGTTATTACGTTACAGCCTTGTTCTAAAATGAATTACATGTTCTAAAAAATCCTCATCAATACCCCCTAATGACAAAGTGAAAACAGGTTTTTAGACATTTTGTCAAATGTATTACAACTAAAAATCTGAAATACCTTATTTACATAAGTATTAGGACCCTTTGCTATGAGACTCGAAATTGAGCTCAGGTGCATCCTGTTTCCATTGATCACCCTTGAGATGTTTCTACAACTTGAATTGGAGTCCACCTGTGGTCAATTCAATTGATTGGACATGATTTGGAAAGGCACACACCTGTCTAGATAAGGTCCCACAGTTGACAGTGCATGTCAGAGCAAACACCAAGCCATGAGGTTGAAGGAATTGTCCTTAGAGCTCCGAGACAGGATTGAGTCGAGGCACAGATCTGGGGAAGGGTACCAAAACATTGCTGCAGCATTGAAGGTCCCCAAGAACACAGTGGCCTCCATCATTATTAAATGGAAGAAGTTTGGAACCAACAAGACTCTTCTAAAAGCTGGCTTCTCTGAATGTCCTTGATTTGGCCAGCCAGAGCCCGGACTTTAACCCAATCGAACATCTCTGGAGAAACCTGAAAATAGCTGTGCAGCGACGCTCCCCATCCAACCTGACAAAGCTTGAGAGGATCTGCAGAGAAGAATCGGAGAAACTCCCCAAATACAGGTGTGCCAAGCTTGTAGCGTCATACCCAAGAAGACTCAAGGCTATATCGCTACCAAAGGTGCTTCAACAATGTAGTGAGTAAAGGGTCTGAATACTTATGTAAATGTAATATTTCCATTTTTATTTGTAATATATTTGCAAAAATGTCTAAACGTCTGTTTTCGCTTAGTAATTTATGGGGTACTATGTGTAGATTGATGAGGGGGGAAAACAATTTAATAAATTCTAGAATAAGGCTGTAATGTAACAAAATGTGGAAAAAGTCAAAGGATCTGAATACTTTCCGTATGCACTGAATGTCATTTTCCCTTTACAGCTAAGCAGGCGATCCATCCCAAACAGGTCCGGGTCGTGCAGGAGGAGTTCTCCCCCAGTCAGGAGAGGGTCTAGTCGGCTACAGAAGTCATTTCTTCATTTGACGAGCACCAGAAGCAGGGAAAGATACATTTTTAGTGTTTATTAACATGTCATTCCATAAGACAATATAAAAAAATTCACTGGATGACATCTGTGCATAAGTGCATTAAAATACACATTACAAGATGCTTCACACTATGTCATTACAGTATGTGCAAACAAATAAAAAGAACCAAACATATATCATATAGTTTTTGTTAGACAGTGAATTTCCAGGGATCGGCTATATCTGCTCTATGACATTTCAACTTACTGTCTCTCTCTTTGTACACACACACACACCACACGCATGCACAAACACACAAACACACTTAATTGTTAATGTCCTTTCTTTATACACCCCAGTGTGGCACTGCAGAGTCAGTACAGTGTATGGGGGGTTGGGGTTTGGAATGGGGTGGAGTGGAGTGGAGGGGTAAATTAAGTGTAGAATATTATTGTTGCTAATTTAGTGCATGGTTGGTTCCTATGTGTAGGACTCTGTGGGCTGTCTGTCTGTTGAGGGAGAGGCTAGCTAGAGTGGGTAATACACAATCTGCCCCATACCTCTCTCTGCCAGGCTGCCCCTGCCCTGCCCTGCCTACACTAAGCATCGCCCGAGGGACCCATCCTACCCAGCCCTGCTGTGTGTGTGTGTGTGAGTGTGTGCCTTCTAAGGGGTTTGAGCGGAGAGCAGTTATTCTCTTCTTGTGCCCCAGCGGCGTTTGTTTCTTCCTGTTCACCCCCAGTCGTTATTGACTCTGAATGCCAAGCAAAATGTCTTCTTCTTTATACCGTCTAGTTTTAGAAAAATGTTTACCCTCGTTTGTCAAACTCAGCTCCGGATATTTTAGGTTGCTGGTGAAATAACTGGCTGATGAGCTGATTAGAAATGTCACTACTGTTAAATAAAGATGTTGAAATATCATAGTACCTTGAAGGATCCGAATAGTGTTTTACAGCAAAACAGACAATATCTAGCTTTGAGTTATGACAGTATATGCAGTTACAATGAAGGCATCTCTGAGGACACTTTACTGCATTTTCAAAGCAAGAGGAAAACTACAGTCAGGAATATGAAATGCACATCACAGAATAATATGGTCTGCCACAGTCAAAACTCTTTATTGATTTATATTTGGTCTCTGTAACAAGTTATTTTCTACAACTAATGGGGTAATTCTCGTGGCTTTTTCCCTCCTTATGCCTGACATTAGGGCTTGGTCCAAATATTACACAAATGTTTTCAGTACATTTAAAGAAAATGTAATCTATTTTTGTCATGCCTCTCATCCTTGTAAATAGCATGTGGAAAATGAATAGTTTGCCGTTTTGTCTTCAAGTGTTCAAAACTCTAGAACATTCTGTAACGCTGAATTTCTCTCTACTTTACGGGTCATTGTACAAGTACAACTTTTTGCTATGTGTTAGACCTACATTTCCTAGAAAATAAACACAAATAAAACATATAAAGGGCCTTCGGAAAGTATTCAGACCCCTTGACTTTTTCCACATTTTGTTACGTAACCACCTTACTCTAAAATGGATTAAATAAAAAAAATCCTCAGCAATTTACACACAATACCCCATAATGAGAAAGCAAAAACAGGTTTTAATACATATTTGAAAATGTATTCGAATAAATGAACAAAAATACCTTTATTTACATAAGTATTCAGCCCCTTTGCTATAAGACTCGGAATTGAGCTCAGGTGCATCCTGTTTCCATTGATCATCCTTGAGATGTTTCTACAACATCTCATACAACATAGTCAGGATCGTGGCAAAGATGAACGGAGCAAAGTACAGTGAGATCCTTGATGAAAACCTGCTCCAGAGCACTCAGGACCTCAGACTGGGACGAAGGTTTGTCTTCCAACAGGACAACGGCCCTAAGCACACAGCCAAGCCTACTGATGTCTTGAGATGTTGCTTCAATAGAGCCACATAATTTTCCTACCTCATGATGCCATCTATTTTGTGAAGTGTACCAGCCCCTCCTGCAGCAAAGCACCCCCACAACATGATGCTGCCACCCCCGTGCTTCACTTTTGGGATGGTGTTCTTTGGCTTGCAAGTCTCCCCTTTTTTCCTCCAAACATAATGTAACATAATAATAACATAACATAATAACATCATTTTGGCCGAACAGTTCTATTTTTGTTTCATCAGACGAGAGGACATTTCTCCATCTGCAGTTGCAAACCGAAGTCTGGCTTTTTTACTATGGATATAGATACTTTTGTACCTGTTTCCTCCAGCATCTTCACAAGGTCTTTTGCTGTTGTTCTGGGATTGATTTGCACTTTTCGCACCAAGGTAAGTGCATCTCTAGGAGACAGAACGCGTCTCCTTCCTGATCAGTTTGATGGCTGCGTGGTCCCATGGTGATTATACTTGCGTACTATTTTTTGTACAGATGAACGTGGTACCTTCAGGCATTTTGAAATTGCTCCCAAGGATGAACCAGACTTGTGGAGGTCTACAAATCTTTTTCTGAGGTCTTGGCGAATTTCTTTTGATTTTCCCATGATGTCAAGCAAAGAGGCACTGAGTTTGAAGGTAGGCCTTGAAATACATCAACAGGTACACCTCCAATTGACTCAAATATTGTCAATTAGCCTATCAGAAGCTTCTAAAGTCATGACATCATTTTCTGGAATTTTCTGAAATTGCAGCCCAAATAAATGCTTCACAGTGTTCAAGTAACAGACACATCTCAACATCAACTGCTCAGAGGAGACTGCGTGAATCAGGCCGTCATGGTCGAATTGCTGCCAAGAAACCACTACTAAAGGACACCAATAATAAGAAGAGACTTGCTTGGGCCAAGAAACACGAGCAATGGACATTAGACCAGTGGAAATCTGTCCTTTGGTCTGATGAGTCCAAATTTGAGATTTTTGGTTCCAACCGCCGTGTCTTTGCAAGACACAGAGTAGGTGAACAGATGATCTCCGCATGTGTGGTTCCCACCATGAAGCATGGAGGAGGAGGTGTGATGGTGCTTTGCAGGTGACACTGTATGTGATTTAGAATTCAAGGCACACTTAACCAGCATTTTGCAGTAATACGCCATCCCATCTGATTTGCGCATAGTTGGGCTAACATTTGTTTTTCAACAGAACCCTGATCCAACACACCTCCAGGCTGTGTAAGGGCTATTTGACCAAGAAGGATCGTGATGGAGTGCTGCATCAGATGTCCTGGCCTCCACAATCACCCGACCTCAACCCAATTGAGATGCTTTGGGATGAGTTGGACCGCAGAGTGAAGGAAAAGCAGCCAACAAGTGCTCACCATATGTGGGAACTTCTTCAAGACTGTGGAAAAGCATTCCAGGTGAAGCTGGTTGAGAGAATGCCAAGAGTCTGCAAAGCTGTCATCAAGGCAAAGGGTGGCTACTTTGAAGAATCTGAAATAGAAAAAATATTTTGATTTGTTTCACAGTTTTTTGGTTACGACGTGATTCCATGTGTGTTATTCCATAGTTTTGATGTCTTAACTACTATTCCGCAATGTAAAGATAAAGATAAGGTGTGTCCAAACTTTTGACTGGTACTGTATATATTGTAAATATACCCAAATGCAGGGATGAACTAACCATATGGTAGTTCCTACGAATGCCAGATGGGCTGCTCCTTTTTTAGCCAAGTGTACCTGTCTAAATTGTTTTGTTTAGTTTTGTTTTATGCAGAATGACCATTACTTGGCTATAATAATGTAGGCTTCAAGGGAAACAATGGGCCTATGTGGTTGCCCCAAAATGGGCAGTGTGTTAGAAATACCCAGGCTTATTTCTGGCCCTAGTCTTTCCCAAATGTCCAGCGTTAGGATCCTCTGTACTCTCCTCTGTGGTTTCTGGGCACCAATGGTAAATTAAGATGTGAGTGTGTAACTCAAAGACATTTGTATAAATCATGCATTAATCTCAATTGGAGATTATGTGAACTCTTTTGTCATAAGAAGTATAATTGAATAAAGGAAACACACCCTTTCGGTAAAGGTGCCTATGACCTTGAACTGAAAGTAGCACCGTGTTCTCTATTCGTGGTGAACTTATACCTCACAGATGTTCATCAAATTTGAAACAACATCAGCAAGACCTCAAGCTGTTTGACCCTCGGTTACTAGTCACCACAGCCGCAAAGTTAAAACTATGGCTAAACCCCACCTATTTCTGCCATTTATATTCTTAAAATCTGATTTTAAACATAACCTCAACCCTGATCTCAACAACACTGCTAACTTTATGCCTAACCTTAATCTAAGGAGGATTTTTGAATTTTTAAGATGTAAATCATTTTGACTTTGTCGCTGTGGTAACTAGTGACAACCCACTGTGCAGGCCTGTGCTGACCCATTGTGTCTTCCTTAATTCCTTGACTTCTCTACTTCGTTTCACCAATCTAAATGAAATGACCAGGTGAAAGCCAGCCTAGCGATGAGCTCCCACCATATTGTTTTCACCTGTCCAGTCTTTTCTAATCAGTGCAGATGAAGGTGAGGAGGAAAGCTGTATTCTCTGATTGTGTCCCAAATAAACTTTCCTTCTCTCCTTAGTTTTAAGCACGGGCTAGAGGGAGTTTCCATATACCAGTGAATCCCTTTCAAATCCATGAAGGGAAGTGAGCAAATTCACACTTCTTGAGAGTGGAAATATTATTGTGACTCTGGCTTCTCCGGTGCTCTCCACTGACCACTTCTCCAGGATGCCTTCAACCTCCGGGGCAGTATGATCGACATGCCCTCAGTGAAGCAGGCTCGGAGCATCGTAAATGCTAGCTGCAGCTGTCACGGGGAAGTGAGACGCTCAGGAAGAAGAGATGGGAGGAGGAAACTATAGAGAAGTGGCACATGAGAGGAGAGAAAAACAAGAAAAGTTGAGAGGCAGTGAAAAGTGTCACTTTTCTGAATACCCCGGGATAAGCGAGGGGAGATGGGGAAACACCGGCCACGCCAAACTCTCTGACGAGACAGATTAATCAGCTAGTACAAAGCACTATCATGTCATGAACTTCCCACATTATGTCCGGTGTTTAAAGTCACTTGAATTCTAGGTTTTGTTGATGTTGATTTGTTAGTTAAATTGATTATTGTTGATCAATGAAATGCATTTGAATAGTTGAGGATATTCTTTGACCCTTTTCATAGTACTGACCGTGCCAAGCTGAGCTGTACTTCACTGCGCTGGCCTGGTTGTGCATGCACCATAGTTGCTGGAACCAGGCTGCAAAGGACAATTTGAGAACAAATATTCAAGCCAGAGCACAGTACGGTTCGGGTTGGCACGATGATGTGAAAATGCCATTTAAGAACTGCAGTTGTTTCCATGGTAATAGAGCATCCAGGGTTACGCTAAGGGTGCAGGCACTTTTTTTGGCAGTGGGTGTGCGTGTTTGGGCATGGGCATATCGGTGTGCTTGCGTGCATGCCTGTGTGTGTTGTGTGTGTGTGTGTGCCCATGCCCCCTGCCTCTTCTGGGTCATGAAGGATGCTCACCCACCTCCAGGGTCCAGGCAGCTATAGGAAAGGCTAAGCATACACAACAAAATGCTGATGTTCCTCCATGCAGGCTGAGCACTGTGTGCACACACACACATGCACACAATGTCTCTCTCTCTCACACACACACACACACACACACTAACAGACACACACGCACACAGCCCCAGGCTTCAGCGCTCAGCCCCCAAGCTCCGCCACATCAAAGCTCTCTTTGCTAAAGAGCCTCAATTCATTTAGTTAAAGCAACAATCTGAGATTTTGTTTCAGTCCTGTCAGTAAAGCAGGGGTCTTTGTGTGTGGACTGAGAGCCAGTGTTCTCCTTGAAGGGCCATATGAATACAATTGAACTGGGCATCAGGCCCTCGTTGACCTCCGCACCAGAGAGGCATACACACACAGATACAAATACGTACTAACATACACACACACACACCCTTTCACCTGTTATCTCTAAACGAATATAAACAATTTCCCATATTTCTTTGTTTCTGCTTCTCTCCTTCTAGGGTACTTTTCTAACTGCTGCTCTCTCCATCTACCGGTGTCCTTCAACAAAAAAACAAAAAATCACAAAACAGAAGGAACAGTCAACGTGTCCAAAAACAAATAAAAACGCCCAGATCTAATATTTCTCTCTTTGCAGTAATTTTATAAATTATACGAATAACTCTTCAATGGTACTCTATCATGTGTTTGTGACAGTGAAGTGGTGTGAGTTTAAAGTCAGAAACTGTTAATACTGATGTTGTTTCAGCAGGTCAGAACCAGGGCTTTGTCTCTCTTCCGTCATTCCAAATGGCACCGTGTTCCCTATGTAGTGCACTACTTTTGACCTGGGCCCATAGGGCACAGGTCAAAAGTAGTGCAATACATAGGGAATAGGGTGCCATTTGGGACACAGAAACTGACTGACTGTGTGGACTGAGGGATAATTGGGGAGGTGTTGAATTGTTAATGGTGCCATCAGTGGCCATGGTAATGAAAGGGCAATACAGTGTGTGTGTGTGTTTGTGTGTGTGTGTGTGTTAGATCTATTGTGTCTGCAGCAGGCTCTCAGGTCTGTGCAAGGCCAAAGCCAGACAAAAAGATCGAAGCCACCACGGTGCCCAGCCAAAGACCCCAACAAAAAGCCATCTCCTTGGCATTTGGCCACGTATATCCCCGTCTCCCTCGCTCCCTCTCTCTCTCTCTCTCTCTCCCTCTTTCCCACGTATTTTAACTTTCGCTCTCATTTAGTTTGATTTTGTCATGGTGTTCTATTTGTTTTCGCCTCAATCTCATTTTCTACCTGCTATTGAGTCGCTAGGATTGGGTGACAGGAGCGTTTGGAGTTGACTTCTGTTTATCCCACAAGCGGGCTCAGGGAACTTCCCCTGAGTAGTGTGCGTGTGTGTGTGTGTTTGGGAAGCTTGAATGTGAATCTGCTAGTGTAGTTTAGAGGGACTCAAGTGTGAAGGTTGGTGTCTTAAAAGCAGACCTGCATGTGTTCAAATAGTTCAATAATTGTTATTTCTTACAGTTATTTCTTATAGCGCAAAAGTGCAGGCTGTTCAGGAGGCTTGCTATGACTGGATTTATATGTGTTTCAGAGCCTCAAATACGAATTGGAATATCACTCATAATCAAGGTTCTGTGTGTTTAGAAGCTTGAGTTGTTTAGAAGAGTGTTGACAATAGAGCAAACATGTTTGACATGTTAAAGGTGTGCGTTGATTCTCGGGGTGCCCTGAAGCAGTGGGAAAGACCAACAGTGACATTTCCAATGGCTCTGGGTGTGTGGTCTGTACCAGAGCTCCATGCTAACCTGTCTGTGCCCTGTGTCTGTACCCAGGAAAGGCTCACACTGGTGGGGCTACTCTCCACCTCTGTCACCACTTCTCCGGAAGTATCAAACAGGTATCAAACTCAGTGGACTCTCCTAGCACAACACTGTCATATCAAATCACATTGTACTCGTATGAAAAATAGGCCTACTTCTCGTGTCTACTGTAGATGCACCGTTGACGTTGTTACAGACATGTGGACCCGAGTTACAGGTCAAGGTGGAGATCCACCTGAAACGTTGCCATATTATGAGATGGGCAATTTTGTTTCTGTCTGAGTACAATAACATCATAGCCTTGAATCCGTTCTGTTTGAAATGTAACTATAGTGAAATTGAGTGCGATTCCGTTTAATTCCAGGATACAGCACTAACCTTAATCAGGTTAGGAGTATCAGCCGCTGACCTGTCTTAAGGTTTAGTCAACCAAATCAATGCTCCTTTTAGGGTTACCTTGCTCTCTCCATGTTACCTAGCCTATACTTTAAACTGTTTCATACTGTTAAGGTCACTACTGGTTGTTATTTTAGTGTCCACTGACACTTTGTCTCCGTTTCACTTCATGTATTTGAATGTATTTTCGAATATCTGTTTTTCCTGACCTATTCAATAGAAAGTTAACTCAATGTGCATAGGTACTCAGTACTCACTTTATAATATTGAGGGGTGGGAGGTACAGTATCTGGGAATGGGACTTGTAATTGATTTAAGTGACACATCTTTGCAGATTACCCTGAATGACTCTCCATCACTCCCGTTTATCAATCTAGTGTAATTCTCCAAGACATATCTATTATGGAATTGACATAATCTTCTCAGCCAGCGCATTGACAGATTTATTTAAACACATTTTGCTAGTATTCCCAGAGAGAGTAAATTACAATTAACACGATTATAACCTCAGCAAAACGGAGACAATGGAGACAGGAATTTATTAGGCTGGGAGCACTGTTTTCATAGCCCCAGTTATGTGTTGGTCGAGATTGCTTTCATAAATTATGATCGTGCGACACAGCAGAGAACATGCACGTATGCAAAACAGTGTCAGAGGAAAATTAAAACGAAATGTTTTACATATTTTTCCATTAATATCGATGCGACCCGGGTGGAGAAGACGGTTTTATTCGCTTAATTTCCCGCCCGGGGATGCCCAAATAACGAGTTCATTGTTTTAGTAGTGTGCTAATGACAATATGTGACAAACTAATTTCAACAAAAGATTATTCCCACGCAATAAAACGACTCGTTAAGGTTGTAGGCGCTGGAGTCTTTGCCACACAGTTTGACAATTACAATGATTTTGAGGCATTTGTAGCATGATAATTATGAGTTGATGATACAGTGTTACATTTAATGTGATTTAACTCGTTAACTCTTCAATTAGACTATATTGAGATTTCCTTAGGCTACATATAGCCCAATTTACTGCAGGCTTGGATTTTTCAGTAGCAACTCTTTGAGATACTAAGAAGTCTCTTGAGAAGACTATACCCATGTCTCTCTCATTTTCATCTGTAGGTAGTGAGTAGAGGTACTGTTCTCCTTTGACAACATTTTTGCAGAGATTTTTTTGGGCGAATATTTTATGAAATATTTCCATTTGGAAACAAGTATTTGAACACAATGATGATGTTTTCGTTTTGTCCTTTAATTTTGTATTTTTACGAATGAATAACTAGTCATAATGTATATGTTTCTTTTCATTAAGCTTTTTGAAATTGATGAACAATTAAGCCTAAATGAATTGAATGTTTTATTAATTAAGACTCCTGATTCAAAATGTTTGTAATGGGCTTGTGGGTGTGAGGGCAGGTCACAGTGGTAAAGTACATTTGTTTGATTCATGTGTATTATATTCATGAAAGGGCCCGTGTGAGAGAAGACAGGATTTAAAATAATCCACCCATTGCTGAAACATATACATAAAAATGAAATTGGTGTTTGATTTTTGAACGCATTTTAAGAGAGAAAAAAAAACGAATTACCTACTATGTTCCTTCAATGTACAAATGTTTGATAGTAGCTTATAGGCCTATATAAATGATTATTATTTAATAGAAAATAGGTTATCGTCTTCCAAATGAACACAATTTCATACATAGGCCTATAGGCTATAATTTATGTTTGTTTCGTTTGTTCACGTTTGTAATAGGCCCGTTTATAACTAGCTTCTTACTAGACCTGCTTGAATTGTTAGATCTCTATTGCAAATTGTATTTAGGCCTACATAATATAAAATATGGTGTCAGTCTGCAGTAGTCTCTTTAGTGCTTTGGCACATGTGGTCCATCACTAACTTCATTTGGAGAGGCCTATTGTTTGTGAGAAGACAGACAGACAGACAGACGAGAGAGAGGCGGCGCAATCATCCGCAGACAAAATGTTCCAAAAGTGACTGCACGGTCTGCATTGTCTATTTCGTAGGCTGCCAAATAATAATTTATACCCAATAGACCATAACGAAAATTGTCAGATGTTAGATTTTTAAATGTTTATCCTAATAATTGTATAATTGATAGCCTGTATGTGTGTGTCTGTCTGTCTTTCTGTCTGTCTGACTGTTACGGTGAAAGCTAATTCCCCCTTCAATGGACTGCGACTTGTGAAGTTCGTATAACTAAGACAGCCAGTCCGCTCTCTCTGCGCCCCGGCCCCCGGGAGCTCGGGCTGCGACTCCCCTGACTCCGCTCTCCAACTAGCACAGATCAAAGGACGGCCCGGCCCCGACGGAGCCCACTAAAACCCTGCCGCTTTGTCTGCTGTTGCTAGGAGGCTAGTAAACTGAGCCAGGGTTTCGGGGCCAATGGTAATGAGAGTCATTACAGTGTGACAAAGTCCCCTCCAACTTTTGTTTTTATACGTTGGGGCTCGGTGTAGGCGCGGTTATATTGCTTGTCAGATCTGGAGGCCCTTTCATGGAACGCTCAATAACTTTGGAAGGCGGAAAGTGTTGTTTGTTTAGTGACGCTACTTCCTGACATGTCCCAAGGGACCTTTAACACCTGACGATATTTCAAAAATATTTCTAACCAACTTCACCTATCACTGGTTCGCTTTCTGTATTGTTCAAGTGATTAATTTTGGTCTGCATTTTATTTTTCTATTTCAAAATAAAATTATATTTCAGGTTTTATTCCCCACAAAGAGAATAAAAAGTGCCTTAACTTGAACAGGAATTACATGTATGTTTAAGATGTCTAATGGTCTAATACACTAATTGATTGGCCTAATGTTGAAATAGCCTAATAATGAATTGATCATTGTGTTTCATTGGTAACATTCTGGTTTTACAATTGAATTACACAACTGCCAAGTCAAAATGCACGTTTCTCAAAGCTTCTGTATTGCTCCCAGCATAGCATGCGTTCATTTGTTTAAAGCTGCTTCGGTTTATTCAATTCCGCAAAGTGACACAATTTGCATCATTTTGTGACGCATTGGATTTTCTGCAGATAGGTCCAGCCAGCTATATTAGACATGGTAGCAGCATCACTCGGACTTTCTAATCCTAGGTATGCCAGTAAGATGAAGTTGCCTCGAGACACAGATCTAAGACACTTGAACAGTGCATGCGCCACCAGTCAGGAAGGACAGTCTCTATATGGTTGCTTTAAAGCTGCTGTTGTTAGCAATGCTGTTTCACCCTGCAGAAATGTGATGGATCGCATCGAACACACAACAAGCCAATAGAACGTGTACATAGGCCTATCTTCCACGGACACCACCCCCAATGCTTTCCAAGATGAGAGGATAGGGGAACAGGGACTGGAGGAACCGTACCCTGATCCTGTTCCTGCTCTGTAGGTGCAACATGGCGACAGTATCTGCTGATAAACAGCTATTTACTTTGTAGGCCTATAGCAGTATTGAGATGTGGATAAATGTGTATTTATTATTTGTTGATGTGCCATAAACCCATTAGATGCCTTTGCTTGCGTGGTGGACGGACGGGCACGAGGAGAGGTGAGCCTAATAACCCGCGTGTCCATTGCACAATAGGCATCATGTTGACTGAAAAAGCAGATTTACGTCACTTATTAAAACGCCAGGTTAAAAGCCAACACTCCATTTGTACACGCACCGGTCAGTATCTCCTCCAACTAAGTGAGTCTGACATGCTAATGAGAATGGTGCAAGAGGGCCTTTTGTCTGTCTGTCTGACTGCCTGTCTATCCCCCTGGCTGGCTTGATATCCGATCCAAGATGACTTTTCAAGAGGGCCTAAAGTATGTCACTATGATGCTGCAATAACGGGCCTCCCTCTGGCCCCATCTGAAGAGGATGCGTCAATAGTGTATGAAAGGGTATACATATGATATCATTTTTTTTATAGACCATTACACACACACACACACTCCCCAGTGCGCGCCTTAGGAACAGGTGGACGCCGGGCACGCGACATGGGCACCTGTGCATTCAGCTGCGCGCACCTTGTCATTACCGCCGCCGCATGACCACAGACAGCGAGACGCTCGGCCAACAATCACATTCCAACTCTTCTTCCGATCCCCGGGTTGAGCTTATGTTCTCAGTTCTAGCTCATTTCCACTCGCTGTCGTTTCAGTTAGCACTCATCAGTATTTGGGCTACAGACAGACAGAGAAAACCGATAGACAAACAGGGTGTTTTTAGAGAGTGAGATCTAGAGCAAAGGATGTCCGCATATTTTCTTGATCCCCGCCATCGTGGTTTTCATGTTTGAAAACCTACACGTCAATGTTAACTCAACTGTTTATTCGTTTAGACTGTATAAACTGTGAAGTGTGACTTGACTGACTTGAGGCATTGTCCCATGGACAATTTGCCTGGACAAGTTATTCTTAAATCTACCGGATCCATAGATATTAAGACCATTCTTGTAGTCTATTTCAAGTTTGCAAGTTCATAAGCACCTGATGACCGAGTATAGAGGCTATAGGTCTTAAGTTATGAAATGGGAGTGCTGACGCCACACCCTTACTGAACATGAAAATGGGGACTCCACCTAGCAACAGTGATAACTTTTTGTCCTTTCCTTTTTGTCCTTACAAAGAATGATTTTCACAATAAAATATAATCTAGGCTATATTTTGTAGCTGTTTGGGAACTATTTCAAACGAATCACCAACTGTTTATTTTTATTTTTATCTGTGATCTATAAAAAACCATGGAGGCTAGGAACAGGCCCAGTTTCTTACTTTCAAATCGAAGATTTCACGAACTTTTTGCTGTTGTTTTGCCTCCATAATTCAAGTAGCTAATTGGTGAGATGCATTGTTTTTTTCTAGGCCTAGTTCCCCAAGTCGGAAAAAAGTCATACAAAGTTTTAGGACTCACACAATGCATAAAACACAAGTTTATAAATACATCAATTGTTATGGAACAAGTTTCCATAATATAGGCCTAAAACGATGTTGTATGTTGTCTTGTACATGATTAATTGGCCTTACATTTATTGTTTATAATTTTAAAAAAGCATTGTGCATGTCTGGGTGAACCTAGTCATATCAGCCTCTTCACACTTACTAGAATTTCGTAAAAATACCTTCGGCTTCAAATATTACTCAAATGTAAACTTGTGTACGCTTTGACCTCTACCTCTGTAGGAAGCGCGTGACACTGGCCCGACCATTCCCTCCCTTGAAGCAGGGAGGTGTGAACAGAATTGTCTCATTGAGCCAACACTCCTACAGTATAAATGGTAATAGCAGAGTAATGTTTTTGAAATAGCTGACATAAACTAACAGGGCTGAGCTTGCTGTACGGGTCGCATGTTGTAGGCCATTGCATCTGTCATTAAAAAGATCAACATACAGTATGTCGTCACTATTGTTTTTATTGATTCATTCCAGTCAATCATTTTGGATTAAAAAGGTCTAGTTAGCCTAGCCACCCGAAGTGTGAATATAAACCAAATTTGATCAGGTTCACATTTTCTCAGAACACAAATAAATGGGTCTGTTTTAGGCTATAAATACACATGTTAAGCTATAAAAACGTGATGTTACGTTTCCCCTGGCCCAGATCGGTATATGCGTTTCAAGATTACCTGCAGCTGTGGTTCATTATCAGTAGGCTACAGTTGATCAGACTGGAGCACAGACTAATTGTGCAGGTTGACAAATCATGAGGCATGTTATTGTAATATGTTGTTTTTTTGGTGGGTAATGAGCTTCCATATAAAACAGCTCGTCGTGAATTCACTTATACCACTTTTTTTTTCAATTGCTATTCGCTTTTAACACACGTAATTATTTGCATGATATTGATCAAAATTAACCTTGCTTTGTTGTAATGTTGTAAGATAAGCCTACTGAACTTTTATATTCATATGAGAGGGTTAATCGTTCATTTTTTTATAGGCTAACGTTAGGCTACTTGATGAAGACATGTTGTTATAGCAACTATGTTGCTTTTGCCTTGACGCTAAAATGTAATGAGTGTAGCCTACAGACGAGAAAATAAACCCTTTAATTGTCTTCGCATACATGTTTGTGAATTGTTGCATTATTCAATCGTGTAATATATTTTTGAAGAAAAGTTTGTTGAATCATTTGTGGTTACTGGCTAGTGATTACTGTGATATTTACGCTCAATTTGAGATGCGGACCAAGAATGTCGAGTTGCCAGCCACAACGAAAGGTAAGGCATGGATTTAATGTGAATTGAAAAGTAGAATTATGTTTCGCTACACCGCTTTCTGACTCTCCTTCATATCTCGGGAAATACAGTAGACCGTACTTCAGAGTTCGCGCCCTATATGACATCATATATGGTAATCCAATTAAACACGGTAACGCAGCAAGTACAAGCGTACTTTCTTTCTGTGAAGCGGGAGTCTTTTATCTTGAGAGGGACTAAGGTCTATAGACCCTCAGCTTCAAAAGCTTCACATTGTCCATGGACTAAAGTTCAGATTTTAAGTTGTGAGCCTATATGAGAGAATGGTAAGGTTACCTTCCATTGCTCATTTTTGATTGGCAATATCAACATAGGCCTGAATGTATCGTGAAGAACACGCATCGTTTTCTCAACCCCGAAAACGCAGAAATATGACCCAATAATGAGTCCCTGGGTTATAACCAATAACCTAAAGCCTAAGTCTAAAAAAGCCTACCATTTGAAATCGCAACCCTTCTTGTATATGTCCATTTATGACTTCCAAAATTCAATTGTAAACGAAAAAGAACGTGTTAAATGTTTCCTTTCATGCCATATTAGTTTACACCTGGCAACATATTTCAAGTAGCCTATTTGGAAATTTGCTCAATTGTCCGTTTTTTATGTTTGCAATTCAATTGTTCTCAGTGTCGATATAGAACTTGCACCCTAGTTGAAATTACACAATTCATACCATTATTCATTTCCCGAGAAATCCACCATAGACTTTATTCTATTAAAGGTGCGGTCGCCCTGCTTATTGTGCGTTTCCGTTCAGGTGTAACCTCTGTTGTACAGGGTTATGACAGCTTACTGATGATGCCGCTCTACGGAGTGAAGGATACTTGATGAAACAGCATCAACAATTTAGCCCCTGTATTTTAATACGTGTCAATTAATTAGAGAACGGTGGTAGGCTATCTTTACAGTCAACCTGCTACAGTAGCCTACAGTTGTCTGTGTGAGAAAGTTTTCTGTTATGGAACGTCAAAATGGAGAATCCAAAGATTTGTTCATGCGAGAGGGAGACAATTTGTATACTAAAAATGGGCAGTGCAACGCCCCTATTGGGGTTAATTAATTCATCAATTAATTCGCCATTTAATATAGCGACAATTATTCAAATGGTTTATTGCAACATTATTATTTTGTAACTTACTACGATGTTTGAAATGTAGTCTATAGCTGTGAAAATGACTTTATATTGTTCCGTGTGTCTTTGGAACTAACTTTCAAAGATATATTTTGTTGCAGGTAAGCCATGTACTTGGTGACAGTGATTGACAATTGATTACGGGTCAGTATTGCATCGGAATACATTCGGAGAGAATGTGTGAAGAACGAGTTTAGCCTGTAATGTGATAACCAACAGCGCGGTGAACTTTTCACAACATCTCTAGGTTATATTGTGTGTCTAGTATTCAGAAATGACAGGTAGGCCTAACTGACATTAATGCGCTCTCTATGGAGTAGTCTCCGGAGGGAACTGAAGTCAATGGAGATACAGTTAATGAAGCTCCACTTGCCCTCTGAGTCGCCGGCACAGTATGCAGCGTCGAAGTTTGGATCAAACTTCATCAGTTCCCATTATTTTCTGTCCGTCGTAAAATGTTGTACCAACACAAACAGAATGGGGCACGGATTATGGAGATATTGGTTTGGTTAGACCTTTAAGGTGATATGGGCGAATGTGTTTTATATAGGCTCACTCAAACTACTATTTTGGGGGCTTGGAATAATTAGGCTTTCGTCCAAAACTCACGGCTGTAGTTTCACGAATTTATTTCATCCGTGGAGTACTTTCGCCACAGTAAAATTAGAGCTGTCAGAGATGTCAATTTCGTTTTGTGTTGTAGTAAAATGATTATTATTATTTTACTCTACCTCACTCTAGGCTATATCACATAGGCTAATAATAATGCATTGATATTGAAAATGTAAACAGCATGCTTAATGCATATTCTCTCCCAGTTTTGTCTTGTTTTGGAGTTTATAGAACTTTTTTTGTTGACTTTTGCTTCACTCATTGGCCACCACACGATAGGCAACTGACATCCGGTCGTCTGATCCGAGAGCATACTCATATTATCCTCATTATTATTTCCATCATGACTGTTTCGAATCTGAGCTGTCACGGACTGCCAGTGTCCGGTTGGGAGTGGTAGACGCTCAGGTGTGGAGACGCCTCCGCCTCTACCCACCGCTCTGCACAGCTCACTGCTCCACGATCTGGTGTAATGAGGGTTCCTGTGGGGCCCTCCCGGGTAAGGAGGTGGCGTAACCCGCTCCAACACCTCCACTTGCCGGCTCCCCAGGGAAACGCCTGCCGCAGCCCTTTCACCGGGAGTTCACGTCCAGCGTGCAAGTTTTGACAACGATAATGATGCGCGCGGTGAGGCCGAAAACGGGAGGAGGTCTGTTGTATATGTGAATGTTTGAGACGAGGACGAATGTTTGAGAGGAATGTAGGGAAATGACGGAATTGTATGAGTTTTTCAGCGACCCCCTCGATGTCTATGGGCCTGAATTCAGCTAAGCCCCGAGGAATTATTCCCAGTGCCACACATCTTACGTTGCCTAACCACTTAACTAATTACGGTGCAATTGGTCACATGTACAATGTGGAAGAAGGCTACTTGCTCAAAGCAAGGGTGCGAGTCCTACATTCTGGATGACAGTACCAGGGCACTGATCACCACGTATAACTATCATGGCGTGACCCCACACACCTCTATCCAGGTAGCTTAATACACATGCCTAACAGATCCCTCCATGTCTCTGTAAATATTATTTAATGCTTACTCTAAGTCAGAATGCACAGATCTTTTTTTTTTTAAATACATAACATTTGACTTATAAAGATGAAGTTGGACTGTCTGGTTGAGGGTGTGCTCTGCCTGCTAAGATGTCTTGCTAAGAAGATGGATCTATGGTGTTAGTTGGAGAGATGTGCTGTCATTTACCATTGCTAGTGTCAAGGAAGGGACAAAAGGTGCCTGTCCCCAATGGGGGTGGCCTAATTACACTATTAGTCTTCTGATGGGGACAGTCCACTCCTAAGTGTCCTGAGGGACCAACTGAGATACAACATTAGGGCCATCATCAGCTTGATAGGATGTCAAGGAGGACTAGACCCTGATAGTTGAACTAGTTTATTGCTATTAAGTTGTTAGATTAAGTTGAATTTAGGGTTTCTAAAGGGGGAGACCTTACGAGATTTAAAAACAGAGAGAAGTATGTTTCTCAGCCTTTCTGTTGCTGTAGTGAGTGCACATTGCTCTACCATATTATAAACCACCATATTATGTCACATCTCTTCTAACCTACCCAGTGCCTTTCGGCCATTTAATGGTATTGGTCAATAACCCATAATGGATTTTTATTATTGTATTTTTGTATTTCTCATGCTCTCGCCTTCGTTTGTCATAATTGTGTCAGTATTTCCTTCAAATCCTTAAGAGTCTGTCGACGCACCTGTGCATCAATCCAATGAACATAAGACACAAATCCCCATTAAAATCTGTGCAGTTTAAGCTAGAGATATCTGATATATGTTGCATGAGCTGCATCTAAAGTGGCAGATCTACAGTGCTGTTTGTCAGACCAGGAGGCACCTCGGAAATTGGTCTTCTCGCAAATACATCTGTGGTGTCTGAACGTGGAGTCCTCTGAAGTCGGGTAACACCGATGTGCCAACTTCTGTCTGTAACATCTGAACCGTTTGGGCTACAAATTCATATGCTCTATGACCCCTTCTATGACCCATACAAATGAATGGAAAAACATGGAGGTCATTTTGCAGTAAACAAAAATAAGGGGTCAAATATGTCCCAAGAAATATATATATATTTCCTGAGCTTTCTTAAATCACCACTTCAAAACCTTATTCCTTATGATTTATTATTTGACGGTCTTTTTTTTTGCCAATTATGAATGTGTTATTCAATGCCTTTCCATGGGCTATAGTAGTAAACGCCAAATTCAGTATTTTATCATGTCATTTTTTACAATATTTGTTTTATAGTTAAAGGGTTCCTAAAATTCGAAATCAAATTGCCCTAATGATCCACGGTATGACCATCTTAAAGCGATTAAATGGTTGTGAAGCAGGGCTCCCTTGCAAGAGAGACTTGGTCTCAATGGGACTTCCTTGTATAAATAAACATGACATAAAATAAAAAATACATAAATAGCACAGTAAACCGATTCAACTCATACAGGAGCCAGCCATGGATGGGACTGAGAGAAAGGCGGAGATATCGCGAGAATGTTAGATGAGGTGATCGCTGAGAAGGAGATGGGTGAATTCAG
This sequence comes from Salvelinus alpinus, assembly GCF_045679555.1. Taxonomy (NCBI): domain Eukaryota; kingdom Metazoa; phylum Chordata; class Actinopteri; order Salmoniformes; family Salmonidae; genus Salvelinus; species Salvelinus alpinus. Next base: position 5,389,104 of record NC_092099.1, on the reverse strand, counting down.
TCTATCATCCAGTCTCGGGGGCCAGAGAACAGAAGACTACAACAGATACATTCTGTAAGATACCAAGTGGCAAAACCCAAGAATTAGAAACTTGATGTGACCCATTCCGCTGTTGAAGTCACATGTTCCGCTGTTGAAAACATGTTTATCACACCTGACTTCCTCTAGGTCATTTGCATATCCTGAAGTGGGCATCGTTGGCCTTCTGAGGGACCGTCATTGGCCAACGACAACCCATAGGTAGCACAGTTGGCCATGTACTGGCTTAGTCCACCACATCAAAGTGCACCAAGAAACTATTATGATGTTCATTCATCTCTGATGACTCTTAGCCTAACATTGGCCTATCTGGACCAAGCCCCCAAAAAGCCAAAGCCAGCATATCTCTTAGTATAGCCTATTCCAGTTCAGTACGGGACACACATGGCTTTTTTAAATCTCTCAGCCTCTCTCTTCTGCCTATTTTCTTACCTATCCCAGTTCTGTTGCATACACCATATCAGTTATTACAGCCTATCCAGCATCATATCTGTAGTAGTCTATCCCATGTCAGTTGGAGAGAGAGTGACTGTTGCTAGTGATGTTTCGGATCCTGTCCTGGTCTACAGCTTGGAGCCAGGGGGAGGTCTCTCCACCTCCACTCTGCATGGCCCCGGTGACGCAATTAGGCCCTGACTCGCGCCAGGGACTCTTCACTGCTAGCTTATGGGCTTATCGCACCCGGATTAGAGCCCCATTGAAGACATGGGGGTTTGGGGTTATTTGGGGACCACGCTTGGCAAACAGGCCCACAATGAGCGACAGAGGAGGGAAACAATGTGGGAGTCAGTCAGACCCCCCCCCCCCCCCCCGCCTCCGGACGTGGAGTGCCCCTGCTTGAACGCAAGCTCATTAGAGCTGGTCGGATTTAGCCATTGTTAGGTTTTTGGTTGTTTCTGTCTGTCTGGCTCTGTCTTGTTCGGCCTCTGCTTTTATTTCTCTCACTATCTCTCTCTCTCCCCCTCTCTTTCTCTCTCTGCATGTGCCACCCTCTATTTCCCTCTCTCTCTCTAATCCTTTTCTTTATCTCTCTATCTATTTTGTGCCACTCATACCTTTTGTGCCATCCTCTCTCTATCTTCCTTTCTTTCTCTGCCTGGTTGTGCCTCTCCCCTCCCTCTCCCTCTGTTTTTTTATCCTGGCCTCCTTGTTTGCCAGAGAGATGTTCCTGCTCTCCTCTCCTCCTCTCCAGCTGTGAGAGAATGATTTTCTCCACTCTCGACGTTGACCTTATCCGCAACGAGAGGGGAAGCATTCAGTGCCCCGGCCTCTGATGTGTCGACTGTGATAGTTCTACAGAAATCTGGTGGAGATCCCTATCTCTGCCCACGATGGAAGGAGTGGCGATAGGGAAAAAAGAGGGATGAGAATGGAGGGAGAGAGATAAGGCGTATCCGAGAAGTGACGTTGAAACGTTTTGACCGATCCACAAGGTGTGTCATTAAGATACAGATTTGGAGAAAGCAAAAAAGATAAAGATTTAAAATTGGGCGGCGGGGAATTGTGATGGGATCAATTTAAAGGTTAAGAAATACATTTGGAGATTGATTTTGTTAGAGTCTAATGTACAGTGCACAGAGGCACAGATCCGGGGAGGGGTACCAAAACATTTCTGCAGCATTGAAGGTCTCCAAGAACACAGTGGCCTCTGTCATTCGTAAATGGAAGAAGTCTGGAACCACCAATACTCTTCCAAACTGACCAATCCCCCGATGGTCACTCTGACAGAGCTCCAGAGATGGTTGTCCTTCTGGAAGATTCTCCCATCTCTGCAGCACTCAACCAATCAGGCCTTTATGGTAGAGTTGCCAGACGGAAGCCACTCCTCAGTAAAAGGCAAATGCCAACACAGTTGGAGTTTGCCGAAAGGCACATAAATACTCTCAGACCATGAGAAACAAGATTCTCTGGTCTGATGAAATCAAGATTCAATTCTTTGGCATGAATTCCAAGCGTCACGTCTGGAAGAAACCTGACACCATCCCTACGGTGAAGCATGGTGGCGGCAGCATAATGCTGGGTGGATGTTTTTCAGCGGCAGGGACTTGGAGACTAGTCAGGTTTGACGGAAAGATGAAGGGAGCAAAGTACAGAGAGATCCTTGATGAAAACCTGTTCCAGAGCGCTCAGGACCTAAGACTGGGTCAAAGGTTAGCCTACTTGGTAAATATTTTCTTCTTCTTGAATTGCACTGTTGGTTAAGGGCTTGTAACTAAGCATTTCATTATAAAGTCTACACTTGTTGTATTCAGACCTTCTGACAGAACAACGACCCTAAGCACACAGCCAAGACAACACAAAAGTGGCTTCAAGACAAGTCTCTGAATGTCCTTGAGTGGCCCAGCCAGGAACCTGACTTGAACCCGATCGAACATCTCTGGAGAGACCTGAAAATAGCTGTGCAGCGATACTCCCCATCCAACCTGACAAAGCTTGAGAGGATCTGCAGAGAAGAATGGGAGAAACTCCTCAAATACAGGTCTGCCAAGTTTGTAGCGTCATACCCAATTAGACTTGAGGTTGTAATCGCTGCCAAATGGGCTTAAACAAAGTACTGACTGTATTTAAAGACATGGATGACTTGTATGCTGTGTGATGACATGCACAAATGAATGAATGATTGTTTGACATACTGTATATTGAAGTAGGCCTTTATGCCAATAAGTAAGTTATGCTATACCAACTACAGTAAAAAAAAAAAAAAAAACTTTTTCTTGGAATAGAAACACCATAATATTAATTAAATTAAGCTACATTTGCAAATAGAAATCCCATATAGTCTGTTCTCACAAAAAAATATTTCAAAGTCTCTAGTACAGCCAATATTAAAAACAGTCAAATGCATTTGTGAATGAAATCGCTTTAGCCGCCGACATGTTGCAGTTTACTCATTGTTTAATTATTCAAGGCTCCCTTTGTTATTTTGTTTTTATAGCTAAAATGCTTGATTGTAATTTAAAGACATGGATGACTTGTACTGTATGCTTTGCCAATAGGTTATTTACGCTAAAACAGCTACAGTAAACAGGACTCTTAGGCATACAGCTCAATGTCATTTTAATAACTTAACTTCTCAAAGATGCCCTCTGGTGGTCAAACTAGCACTAACTAGCATTAATGCCAACAATGGCTGACACTTAAATAACGTGCCATAGAATTCTGCAGCAGCCTGCAAGCTGTGCTGCAGTACGACGCAACTTTTAAAGTTAGAATCAATGTATGTAAATGTGATATTTCAGCTTTTGTTTTGAATAAATTTGCAAAAAATTCTAAAAACCTATTGTTGCTTAGTCCTTATTGGGTATTGTGTGTCGATTGATGACGGGGAAAAGCGATTTAATACATTTTAAAATAAGGTTGTAAAATAACAAAATGTGGAAAAAGTTTGGGATAGGCTTAAAAAAAATCTCAGGAACAACTTTCTATATCTGGATTCAAACTTGCAACCTTTGGAATCAGATGCTTACGCCCATCTGCCATCCCCATCCACAATGTACTAGCAAAACTGAAATCTACTTGAAGGTAACAGTGCTCACTGTTGCCTCTAGTGGCCGGTTTACACGTCATCTCCCAACACCTTCAGACGTGGACATCGAATACTGACTTTTATCATCGGTGACTTTGCTGGGTTTGTCGAAAATGTATTTCAGAAAAAGTATTTCAGCAGATTTTGTGCATTTTTGTGTGTTTTTATGTGACTTCATTTAAGGGTGGTTTAATAAAAAAATGTAAGGCTACTGTTATGTTATAAGTATTTTGGTGACAACCTGGTTGATTAACAATATTGGGTTGTTGACATGTTTTTTTTAATATATATGTTTTTTTTTATATATAAATGAATGTGGAACACAAAAAAACGCACTGTTGAACACCATATCCCAAAATGCAATTCTCCAATAATTTTCAAAAGATTGTTCCTAAGTTTGCCAGCCAAAAATGTATTTTCCATGAATGAAATCACAGAAAAATTTGTATTTTCCTACAAATTAAGCCGCACAAAAAGGTGTGTATTTTCACACAATTTTTTTTTTAATGAACCAAAATGGTTGATAAACTTTTTGTACATATTTGCATGAATTGACTGTGAGATTGTGTTGCAAACCACCTATCTAGACTTTACCATTACCGTGTACCTACTAGGAGAGGCCTACAGACCAATCCCATTGTCTCAGGTGTGGGCTTTGTTTTCCTACCTTACCCTAACTCTAAACCAATCACATGTATTGCCTAAACTTAACCCAACCACTAACCCTAACCTCAACCAACTGGGATTACTTGTCTAAACCAAATTTAACCATCACGTTAATTTCTGCGCTTGAGGTAGACCTGCCCTCAGAACAAGATTGAATAAGGAAAACTCTGCTAGGCAATACATTTCTGCGGGGCCTGCCCATGGTAAACATGGCCTCAGTGCAACACCATCCAAGAAAAAAACAGTGCATCTCCTAAAACATTCCCTCCTCCCACGGGATACAACCCAGCCGCAACACAGTTCCACGTTCCCCTACCACCTGGCTAACTGCGTTTACAGGCTTTTAGGGAGGCCCCGTCACACCCGAGGAGAGTCTAGTGATGTAGTGCACTTACGTACGCAGCCTGGGCCCTTTTAGTGTCTACCTTCTGGCCAGTGGGCTGTACGAAGGCCAGGTAGCAGGCCCGGCTCATGTGGATGTCCATGGACGACCTTGCTACCCTCACCTACTGCCTTGGAGTGGCTCCCAGTCCCGGTGATGGGGCCTTTGGACCGGCACCAAGTCTCTACCCCCACAGATGTTACAGAGCGGCCAGATATTATGTCATGTTCTCTGGTATGGAGACAGGCAGGAGGAGAGTGATGCATCGGTTTGGTTTTGACTGGGGAAGATGACTGGGGTGGATGAATGGGATGGGAAGTAGCCATACAGGCAACCATACACACAACAATATGCAATGGTAATGGTGTTGTAAGCTGAATTATTTCGGGGCTTTCACACTGAATTGTTTTTAGAGCGTTTTTTCCTGAACTCTGGTGCTTTTACCCCCTTAGTTATGTTCGTTTGGCGCGCATTAAACTCCTGAGTGCACTAAACAACGTACCGTGGTTCGCTCAAAAGGGTGGTCATAACATGGTTTGCTGCAGTTGAGAACGCAGTCCGGACCAAACACAGGGAAATAACTTGAGTCGTGCAGTATTTTAATTGGTTGTTTGAAGCATCATATGTTGATATCACTGAAAAACTGCTGTGAGTCTGGCAGCATATTTATGAGCGCATCCAATGTAGATTAGGGGAGACGGAGCTAATTCTGGGGATATAGGCTACTGAATATAGCCTATTGACGTCTCAGCTAGAGCGGCGATTGTGCTGTTTCCTCCGGTATGTTTCCTCCTGTTTCCTCCAGTAATTCCTCCACTATTTGACCAAGATGGAGAGTGATGGAGTGCTGGATCACCCGACCTCAACCCAATTGAGATGGTTTGGGATGAGTTGGACCACAGAGTGAATGAAAAGCAGCCAACAAGTGCTCAGCATTTGTGGGAACTCCTTCAAGACTGTTGGAAAAGCATTCCAGGTGAAGCTGGTTGAGAGAATGCCAAGCGTGTGCAAAGCTCTCATCAAGGAAAAGGGTGGCTACTTTGAAGAATAGAAAATATAAAATATATTTTGATTTGTTTTACACTTTTTTGGTTACTACATGATTCCATGTGTGTTATTTCATAGTTTTGATGTCTTCATTATTATTCTACAATGTAGAAAATAGTAAAAAATGAAGAAAAACCCTTGAAAATTTTGACTGGTACTGTATACAAAACATTTATATATCTAACTTAATTAGATTAGAAATAACTAATGATTATGTTTTCATAGAATCTGCAAGCACGTCAAGAGCAAAAAAAAACAAACAAGCAATATAGCATGACAGGTCAACCAATAGAAGCCACGTCTTTGAAAGTGGCATCTTCCTAAGATGGAGAGGGTCAGATCATGGCTTGAGCGTAGTGAGCTGATTAGAGGATGGTAAATGATGGTGATGGAGTCTGCTGATGATCTTGTCGAGGGCAAGTCAGGGAACCAACCAGACTCTTAAAACATATTTCCCTGGGGGCTAGTTACCCCACGTTACCCTAACACACAATCGAACACTGATTCCAACTATAGCTCAAAACGATGTGCGAAAACTCTGCTTCAAATGGCCTTGTAGAGTTTTCTATCTCCTTTTGCATTGAAGCAAGTCTTTCTTCTCAGTAGGTGCGTTGTTTGTCAGGTAGGCCCACTGTACATTTGAATATTTTTAATAGGGCCACTAAGAATGATCTTCAGCATAAAATGACAACAAGGGGAGAGTATCACTTTTGTTTAACAATTTGCAATAATTCTTATATATATTGTATAACTAAGTTCTATCAGTTGATATAGCCTAATAATGGTATGGATACTTGGTTTGTCCTTTGCCTTTTAGAAAATTTGGGGCGGCAGGTAGTGGTTAGAGCGTTGGACTATTAACCGGAAGGTTGCAAGATCGAATCCCCGAGCTGACAAGGTACAAATCTGTCGTTCTACCCCTGAACAAGGCAGTTAACCCACTGTTCCTAGGCCGTCATTGAAAATATGAATTTGTTCTTAACTGACTTGCCTTGTAAAATAAAAAGATGTGCATGTATTCATACTTGACAGGCAATGGAATAATGGGTAGGCCTAGTACTGAATATCTCTCATCGATTTATGTTAATCGGAATAGCCACACGTAGATCATCAAACTAAATCAGGTGATTCTCTTGAGATGAATAGTTCAAAAGCATAGGCCAACTTTATCACTCAAAATAATAATAATATAATTAGCAACAGACAACTTTGTTTTTTAGGCATATGCATGGCTATTTTCATAGAAAATACAGTTGATCATTTTTGTTAAAATATTGCCAGTAGTAAACTAATTAATTTGATCGCTGACAGTTTTGTGGATGTAGCCCAAAGCCTATAAACATCCGTAATATGTGGGATATGTATTATATAACCCTAATAAATGCATATTTCTATCCATCTATTTCACTTTTTTTTTTATCATACTTTAATGAAAAATAACCCTTCTTCTGAATAATAAACTGTCACAAGAGAAGTTTTCAAAGTAGATATTTCTTAATTGTTTTCGTTGACATGGTGACTTTAGTCTACTTCATGTTGCCATTGCCCCCCTCGACGGTTTTATTTGGAAAGTTACAAAATATGCTATTTTTGAAGTTATTAGGCATGCCTCACAACTGAAAACACTTATGGCGCAAAACCGTGTTACCAGAATGAACTTTACACCCCTTTTGAGTAGGCTACTTTTGAATGAATCTTTTGAATACAGGATTGAGAGAGGTTCTGGTGCACGGTGAAAACAAGGCGAGTTACAGGCAAACAAAAAAATGCTTGTATGACACGAACGATTCCCGCTGGGTTTTCCTCTCTAAAGGTGCAACACAAATCAAGCTTTTCACAGCTAATAACACATAAATTATGATGTGCTCACTAAGTAATTTATTTAATGAAGTTCCTATGAAACTATTAAAACCGGGTATAGGTCAGGCGAGTGCCCCCCTGGCGTGCCCATTGTCGGATGTTTAACTCTACCACTCCTTTCGGAAAGACATCGGGGCTAATAGGTGAAACCACAGCTGCTTGAGTGAGGGTCGAGAGGAGAGAGTAGTCCTCCTTTAGGCGTCCAAACCATGAACAGCCACTCACCCAATCCCTAATCTAACGGGACAACACATTTCTCCAACTTTCCCCAAATATGCATGCCTGAGTTCAAGCGAAAATCGACCACGTCCGTTCTATAACGTTTCCCTACTGGGACAGAAACTTTTGAGCCTTTCACTCTCTCAAAGTCGATAGTTCAGTTTTAATATTTTCGTTCTAGCAGTTCGGCGGATACATACTCACTGTGCGCTGAGCAGAAAAAATTGCCTATGTTTGTCTCGATAAGTTTTCTGTTCCAGCCAGGGAGACATCTTTGGCGGTTTGGAGGGTAGAAGCTGACCGGGTGAAGTAGCATGTACAACTGCGACTGGATTCTACTGTTTTCTCGTGTATTCCTGTACTTTAAGATACTAGCCAGGTAGAGTGCTAGAAAGAGTTTGGCAAAATGCCTAGATAGTGAACATGTGCCCAGTTTTCTGGGTCTTGCCTGCGTAGCACGCCGAAGAGGGAGAGACTGGGTCATCTTATTAGATGTTAGAAAGTCAGAAACGGTCTGTCTGACACCGAATAGACAACATGATGGTTTAAAATGTAGGCCTTCACATATGTTTCCATCGTGGGACGTGTTGGGAGAGAGGAGCTTGACCCGCACACTGCAGGGTGTTTGAGCGAGAGGCAAGTGACAAATGGCAGCCTGGTCCAAACAAATAATTTGTAGCGGAAAACGACAAAAAAAAAATTATGCAAAAAAATTATAAGATAGAAAAGTATGCAATAATAATAAGATCATATTTTATTTATTGTTCTGCATTAAGCTAAATGTTGACCTCATGAATTGGAATAAAATACTAATATAATATCCCTTGAGGCTATATAATCTACAACAAGTGTTGTGTTAATGCTCAAATCGTTGTTGATATTATTGAAAACGAATATTAAAATAGGCATCACCAAATAAATACATTACCATGTAATTAATTATGTATAATGAAAAGATTAATGGTATTATTGTCGTAATTGGTTCTGAATTAATCCCATTGTATATTTTATCCCATTATATGTTTGCATTGACTTTAAAATATTACTATCGTAACAGTATATCCCAGTCACTTCGGGAGTTAAATCGACAAGGAGACAAAACTAGGCTACACTTGTGGGCTACGCCTTTCGGGACAAAGGCGAGACATTGCTCGCTTAAAAGCACTTTAATTAACACCAGCTTGAAAAGTTGAAGAGGGGAAGAAAAGAAAATGAAAAAAGCTCCAAACTCTATCCACTTGTTTTTCAGATGGTAGCCTATATCACTGTTTACACTACTGCTTTTAGTAGGCGAAACTTGTGTAAACCTGTATCACCACCCAAGGTAATAGTGTTGCCACTTGTTTCATTGTTGTCAGACACATGAAGGGAACGATTGGTATTTTGAGAAGGAAACCGTCCGCAGGGCAAAGCCGTCGCAAGGCGGAACTATTCTTCTGATTTGGGAAATCTACTATTTTTGTTACTTGTTTTCTTATTCCCAATATTCTTATTACGAAAAAACATCTATCTGGAGATAGTCCCAGCTATTGGCTGGATATGCCCTCATCCGCTTGTAACTTTAAACTGATTCAGTAAGATATGCCCGCTATAGTGTTGTACTGTCAGAACGGGATGTTGAGGCTCATTACCATACACTTTGTCACCCCCACACACACACATGCACGGGCACAGCTGCTTCCATTTGAATGTTTCATACAACGTGTGTTCTAAAAAAAAAAAAGGCAGAGTAAGCAATCATTAGGATCACAATAATATCAACCGTAGTAATAATATACGAAGTCTACATGCTAGGTAAGGAGATGTAAAAACATAAGGCATGATATTATACAAATGCAACACGGGGATATTTACACATCGTAAGAAATAACCAGGTACCAGAAAGAGGGATCAGACACACCACTAGCGTTTGCTGGCCGAGATTACTTAGCACCTCTGAATTTAAATTGCGAATGTACATGTAGAATCACTTAAAAAATGTCAGACGTCTAAAGTGGGTGGTCCCTAAAACACCGCCCGCTGAAAAATCGCCAGACGAGCGCTAGTTTCCACATTCGGTGAGGTGTGTGCGAGCCTTAAGGCAATTAAGGCGTAGCTCTCTCCTCAGCCTGGGTACAGATTGTATGTAGCAGTAGAGAGCGCGCATGTGCGGGAGCAAAAGAAGGGACTAGAATCGTCTCTAAGATTATGTCTGATTATGTTGTTGGAGGCCCCGTATGGATGGTGTGACGCAATTACGGAGCCTCTGGAGGCACGCAGGCCACGTTGGGCTTCGTACCGCATCGCCGTGCCCCTCTCAAATGTCCAAACAATGCGGAGGGCTCAGTACAGCTCCACATTGACATGATTCGTTGACCGTAGGTGAGGGCGGGAGGTCCTGTGTAAACACCAACCCACTTCCTTGACAACTTCCTTCACTACAGCTCTGCACCGCTCCACGAAGCGCAAGACGTATGAATGCCCTGACTTCCGCAGAGGCCATATCACGGTGCATGCTGCAGGCCAATGCAGAAGTCAGATGACCTTTAAGGCATGGCTACTGCACATGCGCTGGAGCACGAGAGACAGCAAGCTGGCTTTTACTAGAAACCTACATAATGTATATAATGTATATGGCATTACAAAAGGCATGCATGAACAAGCAATAGTGCTAAAATTAGCTACAAGTTAACCATGAAAAACCAAACTCTTAAACAAAACAACTCGGCCTAGTCCTGTGAGGGTCAGACATTGCACACACCAATATACACATTTCACAACAATTACATGTTTGATGGATGCACAACATTTTAAGATAGAAAAACAGCATTGGGGGTGATTATTACTGGGGTTGGGGTTAAATTCCACAAATACATTTCTAATTCAATTACCTCATTCTGTGAAATCCATTTAAGTCAATTCAAATTCCAGAATAGTCTGAATTCAAAGATAATCCATAACCTCTCAATTCCAATGTAACATCAAATCCAATAATTCAAATCCCAATTCAATATTATCCCCAACAATTCCACAAATTCGAATTTGAATTCAGTTCATTCAGGCTGATCATTTCACTGTTCAGATATCCTAGCTATACTGGAAATATATAAATACAAATTGAAATGATTTAAACAAATACTGCAGCACATTTTTTTATACTAGAGTATGTGCATTATTTCCATTAACTGGGAAATTTACAAATGTTGAACTCCAATTCATTTAAATTCCAATTATTAAATGTTTTTACAATTCCAATTATATTCAAATTCAAACTGTCTAAATTGTCAAATTCCAATTCAATTCCAATTCCATAACTTGAACATTGTGGAAATTCGAATTGAATTCAACGTAAATTCTCTACTTCATTAATCAATTAAAGAATTTAATTGGAATTTACCCAACCCAGGGCCTTGTTTCCAAGTTGCGATGTAATTTACGGAATATTATGATTGCTCCCGATGCCTCGTTATTTACGAGCCAACTTTTTAAGAGTTTCCCAAAAAAAACACATAGAGAGAGTGTTCACTAAGTGTCATTAGACCATGTGTCGATAGTGATAGGAACAAAAGAAAAGCAGCGCTGGTCTCGGATCAGCTTTCGCCATTCAAATCTTAATTTAACATTAGAATTATTCCACAATACTGATGACAAATCATCTCCTAGAGAGATATTACCAACTATGGCTGCAAGTAGGATATTTAGGCGGCTTATTATGCTTACCCAATAATATTGCACTAAATCACAGATTGGCCACATCATTTAATGATACACGTTGGCTGTTCTATGAGTGATCCAGTAGATGTGCAAAGGTCTTTAAGAGCCACGTTACTAATGAAGGACTTTTTCACAGCAGCCCCTGGATTTCTTAAAAGGACTCAATGAGGGGCTTAGTCCTGAAAGGGCCTAATCCTATCCAGCAGTCCTAGTGTGCATCTGGCTGAACAAGAAGGGCAGCTGATTACTACTGTCACTTTAAAAGACCTTGGTGGCCAGGAGGGTGCTGGCTCAAGTGCGTACAAGGAGCTTAGGGGCCGCCTCTCAAGGGAGGTGCACAGAGGTGCAGAGACTTCTGGCCCACCCCATGGAACGCCACAGGTGTGGCGAAGGACCCTCTAACTCAGCTGGTGCAGGACCGCTGGAGCCCATCCGTTGGCACTGAGTACTATGCTGGAGGCTGGCCGTAGCTGGAGGCAAAGCGCTCCTGCTGCAGCGGAGGATTGTGGCATGTCGGCCAAAACTGTGGTTGGCAGCTTACTGGCTGTGGCAGAGGTTGGTGATTCTTTCACCACTGCTGGCCATGGCTCTGATGGTGGAGCAGGTGTGGACCCCTGGGTGAGTCTCAAGAGGGATTCGAAGGCAGGGGCCGGCTGGGCCCAAGAGAAGAGGTCAGCTGGTTCCCCAAGTGCGAGGGCCGGAGAGTCTTCCAGTGCAGGAGAACGGCGGCCCCCTAGAACTGGAGACAGCAGCCCCCCCCGGTCAGGGAACGGTGCGTCCCACCGGTCAAGGGGCTGAGGGCCAAACAAGGCCGGAATCTCAGGGCCTGACAGGGTAAGGGACTTAGCACCTACTACTAAGACTGAGGACCGCAAGCTAGGTATGGCCGGAGACAGAAAACCTTGCTGAGCAGGGGACATGGAGCTCAGCGCTAGGACAGGCAACTGGGTGCCAGCTGAGGCTGGGAGCTGCGAACTGGCTTGGGGCAGGGACTGCAGACATAGAGGAGCAGATAACTCAAAATAGTAGGACGGGAGACCCAGGACCTAGAACTAGGTCAGGAGGTTTGGCGAGTAGCACTGAGGATGCTGACTGCTTGCCGGCTGCGGCTGGGGGCTGCGGACCAATTGAGAGCAGAGACTGCAGACCTAGTGGGGCAGAGAGAACCTATAGCCTGGCGGAGCAGTGAGGGCCGACTAGGAATGGAGACAGCAAACTAGAACTTCTGAAGGCTGGGAGCCTAGTGCTGATAACTGGCAGGAAATGCAACTCAGAACCTGTGAGGAAGAATGACTCTGAACCTAACAGGGAAACTGACTTTGACCTGACCTGGAAACTGTCTCTGCACTTGACTGGGAAACTAACTGGGAGCTAGGGGAGCGGTAGAGCTCTGGCCCTACTAGAGGAACTGGTCACTCTGAGCATAGTCAGGCAGTAGCCTGATGACCAACCTGGGATAGGGACTGAGGGCTGACTAGTGCTGGAGACTGAGGACCTAGTGCTAGGGACTGAGGGCTGAAGAGGGCTGAGGACTGAGAACATAGTACAGGTAACTTGCGGCCTAGAATGGCAGGTGGCCCTAAACCTGGCAAGCCAGGCAACTGCCTACCAACTAAGGCAGGGGGCTGCAATCTGAGCAGGTCAGGAGACTGCAGACCTGCAAACCGGGCAGCTAATTTAGGGCCTAAGATGGCAGGGGGCTCTAAGCCTGGCAGGAGAAGGAGCTGTATACATGATAAGCCAGGGGGCCCAGATCCGAGCAGGGCAGGAGACTGCAGATCTGGTGGTGACGCAAAAGTGGGGACTACTTGGGTAGAATACCTAAGGCCTGGCAGAGCAGCAAACTTAGAGGCTACTACTGCAGGGGACCTTGGACTTAGAATGGCAGATAGCAGGGGCCCTAGTATTAAGGCAGCAGTCCAGGGGCCTAAGCCAGAATTGTGTGAGGTCGCAACTAGGGCCAGAGACTGAGGGCCGGCTAGGGCTGAAAACATACATTGGACCTACCAGGAAGGCAGGGAACCCTAGACCTACCAAGGGGGAAGGATACACTGGCCCTAATTTAGAGGCAGGACACTCTACACCTGAGCCCTCTACACCTACCAGGTAGGCTGGACTGAAACTCTAACCCTACTGTGGGGGCAGGGAACTCTGAATCTGACCCTGCAGTGAGGGCAGGGAACTGCATGTCTAAGTCAGGGGGGACATCATGGAGGACTTCTTGTGTGTCACCTGGGGTGGTGTCTGGCAGGTCTCCCATGGAGAGGATTGGAATGGCCCCTGAGGTGAGTTCTGGAAGGATCCTCGAAGCTGGAAATAGCAGGGTGCTAGCAGGCTGGGCCAGCAGGGACCCCTGGCCTGGGACTGGTGGGTCCGACCATGGCAAGGGCTGACAGGGCAAGGCCAGCAGGAGCGTGTCCTTGTGGCCACAGGCTTAACATCGAAGGAAAGAAGGGTCTGATCGAACTAGGCTGTGGTTGGAAAGGCCTCAATGTCCATGCTGCACTTGACTTCTGCAAGAGCTGCAGGCTGTTGCTCCAGCTGGTTGTCAGTCTCGACCACCAGGGGGTTTGCATTGGGAGGAGAGGACAACAACGGTAGCCAATACATGTCCTATGGCAGCGGCTGGCTGTGGCTCCACAACTGGAGAAGGAGTCTCCCTAGTTAAGGATCTGGCTGAGGGGGCTGCAGACCTTGGTGTGGTGGACTGTACACGCTGGAATTGTCTTGACCTGATGGAGAGCTGGGCCGGTCTGGAAAGCAGACGTGGACCCGGTGCTCTGGTGGCTCAGGCCGGTGGAGGCCTAGTGGTGTGTCGGTAGGGAGAGCACCTGGGCCACTTCGGGGTTTAGTGGCGCTCCCTGAAGGCTGTAGTAGATACGACATAGGGTCTAGCTGGGGGAGCCTGGAGGGATGACGATCTGGTGAATAGCTGGGCAACCTTGGGACATAGTGGAAGTCTCAACGGTCCCATGGAGGTGGCGAATGTGCTAGCAGAGGAAGCATGGAGTAGTGTCTCTCAGGGGAGTAGCCAGGCTTACTCTGGGAGAATCAGCTGGGGTGGCAATGACAAGGGCTCTAGTGGGAAGGGCCTAGAGCTGTGATGGTCAGGAGAGTAGCGGTGGTACCGTTGCTCCCGCGGCAGTGACTCAGGCCGGGATTGCCTATAGAATGACCTCCTGTGCTCTTCCTGCTCATGGCGGAGGTCCTCCTATTTCCTCTGCAGCTCCCAAATGGGAGGCCTAGAGCAGGGCCGGTAGTCTCTTAGATGATAGAGGTGTGTAAGGCATCACAGCTTATCTTCCTCAGGTGCGTGAAGACTTCGTGTGGCAATGTGGGCTGAGGTGGGTGGTGACGTGCGTCTCATGGTGAGATGCACAAACCCCTCATTGGCATGCTTCAACATATCAACTAAGCAGGTCAGAATCCGTCTCAAAGGACCGTCAATAAACGCCTAGCTTGAGCTCATCTGAGAAGTTGGCTGGATATGCCCTCACCGCTAGTAATTTTAAGGGGAGATTTCCCCGTGTCATATTTCAATGTCAAATTCACCATCTCCAGCACCAACCCAACATCAACACATGTGAAAATTGCACTTGTCTATGTTTTATAGTAAAAATTATAGAGGAACAAACCCCTCATGTTTCCAATGACACCACCGGTGTGCATCGTGTGATTTTAACCAACTACGTGTAGACATTGCCTACTAATTGCCTACTAATTCACTACTATTTGGTTGATGATGTCATTGGAAACACTTATCTTCCTCTTTTTTGCTACAAAGAAACGCAACATTTTCACATATGTTGATGTTGGGGTGGTGCTGGAGATAATTCATATGAAGTTGAAAATATTGCAATTTCCCTTTAACGTTATAGTGTTCTCAGGTCAGAAAATGATGTTGAGGTCCGTTACCATACACTTACCATTCTGACATATCACATAAAAAAGTTGGGATCCCATGAGACGCTTTTGGTCAATAATCAAGTATGAGCCATAACTTTGTCTGCCGCAAAGATGTTGCTGTTTTATCTGAGGCACAGCGGCAATGGATCAAATACATCTTAAAGATTTAAAGATTGTTCGAAACGTATATGGGAACCTGGAGGGAAATGGGGGAGGGCCATGCTTTTTCAATTTCAGTCAGGGTGAGGGTTTAGTCTTTAAAAAAAATCTAGTCCAGGGGAGGGTCACGCCATTTGTAATTCATGAAATTTCAATATTTATCAGTGTTTTACAATTAGTTGCTTACTAGGCTGTATATCGATGTGTACTCGATGCCGCCCCTCATCTCTAGTTCTCCACTAGGCTCGCAATATCAAGTGCGCCTATAGGCAATTAGTGTGGTCTCAATCAAATGATCCACAGCCTATAGGCTTAGGCTATACAAAGTCCATGCTCAGAGAAGCACAGAGCAAAGGTAGGCCTATGCTTCAAAGAAAATGTACTTCCTTTCCAAGTCTTTTGTGCTGCTGGGATGTGAATAAAATTCTTACAAAAATAATAGTTGATTAGTCCAAAAAAATGTAAATGTCAGTCGTGTGGACTAGCCTATATGTTATGTTTAGTTTGAGAGGGAGAGACCGGGGTCAACTTTGATAGCTTGCTGGCACTATAAATGATTTGAGTAAAAACAATGTTTCTTGCCCACGATTAAGGTATTTATCTGAGTTACTGACCTCACAATAAGCCAGATTCAAGTAACTTACATTGTGGTGCTGAAACTTGAAGCAGCAGCCGCTGCTAAACCAATCGGAAATGGACAGCTCGTGGTGCTGAAAGTAGGCAAATTCGAGTAGACCTAATTCATTTAAACTGCCTTCATTTCAATTTGACTTTACTAACAACAAGAAGGCTTTGTGTTGAAACCTATTTCTTCCTATTTAAGTAATACGAGGTAGGCTTACTTGTTTGACAGACCAAATTAGGCTGTAGGCTGCTATCCATAGATTTGTTGGCCAAATCCTTCACCTAACATGCACCCTACAGACTACCTCCTTGCCAGTGAACTGCTTGGTGTGTTAAGTTCAATCCAGGACTCAAATGCAGGGGGTATGTGAGGATATGCCATAGGCCTACTTTTTGTTAAAGCAAATGGCAAAAATCGTAACTTAAGATATTGAAGAAAATAACATGGATTCTACTATATAAAGTGATCTACAACGACACTTTGGTCAGCGATGCTTTATGCTAGAAACAAGCTGTAAAATACCTTGTAAATTCATGACCGATGAACATAAGAACCTCTTTGGTTAGTTTCTATGACAATTCAGAGTCTGATCTACAACCTTTTATAGCCGAGAAGACAAAACATTTACTTTGCTTGGGAAGAAATCTAATTCCGTCGCTATCATTTCTGTAATATAGAATATGTTTTAAACTCAGACAGCTTTTAGAGAAACACTTGTTACCTTCTGTCGACATTTCACAATGTCATTGGATTTAGGTTAAAAGTTGGGTGAAAAAAATATTAAATTCCCTTACATTTATGACTTTTATCAAATCCAATCAGTTTTCCATGCTGATTGGATTAAAAAAATATATACAGTATATATACAGTGAGGGAAAAAAGTATTTGATCCCCTGCTGATTTTGTACGTTTGCCTACTGACAAAGAAATTATCAGTCTATAATTTTAATGGTAGGTTTATTTGAACAGTGAGAGACAGAATAACAACAAAAATATCCAGAAAAACGCATGTCAAAAATGTTATAAATTGATTTGCATTTTAATGAGGGAAATAAGTATTTGACCCCCTCTCAATCAGAAAGATTTCTGGCTCCCAGGTGTCTTTCATACAGGTAACGAGCTGAGATTAGGAGCACACTCTTAAAGGGAGTGCTACTAATCTCAGTTTCTTACCTGTATAAAAGACACCTGTCCACAGAAGCAATCAATCAATCAGATTCCAAACTCTCCACCATGGCCAAGACCAAAGAGCTCTCCAAGGATCTCAGGGACAAGATTGTAGATCTACACAAGGCTGGAATGGGCTACAAGACCATTGCCAAGCAGCTTGGTGAGAAGGTGACAACAGTTGGTGCGATTATTCGCAAATGGAAGAAACACAAAATAATTGTCAAACTCCCTTGGCCTAGGGCTCCATGCAAGATCTCACCTCATGGAGTTGCAATGATCATGCGAATGGTGAGGAATCAGCCCAGAACTACACAGGAGGATCTTGTCAATGATCTCAAGGCAGCTGGGACCATAGTCACCAAGAAAACAATTGGTAACACACTACGCCGTGAAGGACTGAAATCCTGCAGCGCCCGCAAGGTCCCCTGCTCAAGAAAGCACATATACATGCCCGTCTGAAGTTTGCCAATGAACATCTGAATGATTCAGAGGACAACTGGGTGAACGTGTTGTGGTCAGACGAGACCAAAATGGAGTTCTTTGGCATCAACTCAACTTGCCGTGTTTGGAGGAGGAGGAATGCTGCCTATGACCCCAAGAAACCATCCCCACCGTCAAACATGGAGGTGGAAACATTATGCTTTGGGGGTGTTTTTCTGCTAAGGGGACAGGACAACTTCACCGCATCAAAGGGACGATGGACGGGGCCATGTGCCGTCAAATCTTGGGTGAAAACCTCCTTCCCTCAGCCAGGGTATTGAAAATGGGTCGTGGATGGGTATTCCAGCATGACAATGACCCAAAACACACGGCCAAGGCAACAAAGGAGTGGCTCAAGAAAAAGCACATTAAGGTCCTGGAGTGGCCTAGCCAGTCTCCAGACCTTAATCCCATAGAAAATCTGTGGAGGGAGCTGAAGGTTCGAGTTGCCAAACGTCAGCCTCGAAACCTTAATGACTTGAAGAAGATCTGCAAAGAGGAGTGGGACAAAATCCCTCCTGAGATGTGTGCAAACCTGGTGGCCAACTACAAGAAACGTCTGACCTCTGTGATAGCCAACAAGGGTTTTGCCACCAAGTACTAAGTCATGTTTTGCAGAGGGGTCAAATACTTATTTCCCTCATTAAAATGCAAATCAATTTATAAAATTTTTGACATGCGTTTTTCTGGATTTTTTTGTTGATATTCTGTCTCTCACTGTTCAAATAAACCTACCATTAAAATTACAGACTGATCATTTCAATGTCAGTGGGCAAACGAACAAAATCAGCAGGGGATCAAATACTTTTTTCCCTCACTGTATATATATATATTTTTAACCTTTATTTAACTAGGCAAGTCAGTTAAGAACAAATTCTCATTTACGATAACGGCCTACCCCGGCCAAACCCGAACGACGCTGGGTCAATTGTGCACCGCCCTATAGGACTACCAATTAAATCAAATCAAATCAAATGTTTTTAGTCACATGCACCGAATACAGCAGGTGTAGTAGACCTTACAGTGAAATGCTTACTTAGAGTCCCTAACCGACAATGCAGTTAAAAGAAATATGGATAACAATAAGAAATAAAAGTAGCAAGTAAAATAACAATAGTGAGACTTGGGGGTATGGGGGTACCGGTACAGAGTCAATGTGCGGCGGCACCGGTTAGTTGAGGTAATAAATATGTGAAGGTAGAGTTATTAAAGTGACTATGCATAGATGATAACAACAGAGAGAAGCAGTGGTGTAAAAGAGGTGGAGAGGAGAGGGGGTGGGAGGTGGCGGCAATGCAAATAGTCTGGGTAGCCATTTGATTAGCTGTTCAGGAGTCTTATGGCTTGGGGGTAGACGCTGTTTAGAAGCCTCCTGAACCTAGAATTGGTGCTCCGGTACCACTTGCCGTGCGGTAGCAGAGAGAACAGTCTATGACTAGGGTGGCTGCAGTCGGACAAGTTTTAGGGCCTTCCTCTGACACCGCCTGGTATAGAGGTCCTGGATGACAGGAAGCTTGGCCCCAGTGATGTACTGGGCCGTTCGCACTACCCTCTGTAGTGCCTTGCGGTCGGAGGCCGAGCAGTTGCCATACCAGGCAGTGATGCAACCAGTCATGGATTTTTCTTTGCAACTCTGCCTAGAAGGCCAGCATCCCGAAGTCGCCTCTTCACTGTTGACGTTGAGACTGGTGTTTTGCGGGTACTATTTAATGAAGCTGCCAGCCGAGGACTTGTGAGGCGTCTGTTTCTCAAACTAGACACTCTAATGTACTTGTCCTCTTGCTCAGTTGTGCATCGGGGCCTCCCACTTCTCTTTCTATTCTGGTTAGAGACAGTTTGCACTGTTCTGTGAAGGGAGTTGTACACAGCGTTGTACGAGATCTTCAGTTTCTTGGCAATTTCTCGCATGGAATAGCCTTAATTTCTCAGAACAAGAACAGACTGACGAGTTTCAGAAAAAATATCTTTGTTTGTGGACATTTTGAGCCTGTAATGGAACCCACAAATGCTGATGCTCCAGGTAATCAACTAGTCTAAAGAAGGCCAGTTTTATTGCTTCTTTAACCAACAAAACCGTTTTCAGCTGTGCTAACATGATTGCAAAAGGGTTTTCCAATGATCAATTAGCCTTTTAAAAGGATAAACCTGGATTAGCTAACACAACGTGCCATTGGAACACAGGAGTGATGGTTGCTGATAATGGGCCTCTGTGCGCCTATGTAGATATTCCTTTAAAAAATCAGCCGTTTCCAGCTACAATAGTCATTTACAACATTAACAATGTCTACACTGTATTTCTGATCAATTTGATGTTATTTTAATGGACAAACATGTGCTTTTCTTTCAAAAACAAGGACATTTCTAAGTGACCCCAAACTTTTGAACAGTAGTATATATATATATATACAAAATAACAAAATAACATTTTGACACACCTACTCATTCAAGGGTTTTTCTTTATTTTTCACTATTTTCTACATTGTAGAGTAATAGTGAAGACATGAGAACTATGAAATAACACATATGGAATCATGTAGTAACCAGAACATTTTAAAATATATTTTTTATTTTTTATTCTTCAAAGTAATCACCCTTTGCCTTGATGACAGCTTTGCACACTCTAGGCATTCTCTCAACCAGCTTCACCTGGAATGCTTTTCCAACATTCTTGAAGGAGTTCCCCAATATGCTGAGCACTTGTTGGCTGCTTTTCCTTCACTCTGCGGTCCAACTCATCCCAAACCATCTCAACTGGGTTGAGGTCAGTTGATTATGGAGGCCAGGTCATTTGATGCAGCACTCAATCACTCTCCTTCTTGGTCAGCCTGGAGGTGTATTTTGGTTCATTGACCTTTTGAAAAACAAATGATAGTCCCACTAAGCGCAAACCAGATGGGATGGTGTATCGCTGTAGAATGCTGTGGTAGCCATGCTGGTTAAGTGAATTATAAATAAATCACAGACAGAGTCACCAGCAAAGCACCACCATACCATCACACCTCCTCCTCCATGCTTCAATGGTGGGAACCACACATGCGGAGATCATCCATTCACCTACTCTGCGTCTCACAATGACACGGTGGTTGGAACCAAAAATCTCAAATTTGGACTAAAGGACAGATTTCTACCGGTCTAATGTCCATTGCTCGGGTTTCTTGGCCCAAGCTAGTCTCTTCTTCTTATTGATGTCCTTTAGTAGAGAATAAGAGTACCTCCTCCCAGCTGCCCACTGCACTGAGGCTAGGAAACACTGTCACCACAGATAAATCCACGATAATCGAGAATTTCAAGAAGCATTTCTCTACGGCTGGCCATGCTTTCCTCCTGGCTACCACAACTCCGGCCAACTGCTCCGCACCCCCTACAGCAACTTGCCCAAGCCTCCCCGGTTTCTCCTTCACCCAAATCCAGATAGCAGATGTTCTGAAAGAGCTACACAACCTGGACCCGTACAAATCAGCTGGGCTAGACACTCTGGACCCTCTCTTTCTAAAATCATCCGCCGCCATTGTTCCAACCCCTATTACTAGTCTGTTCAACCTCTCTTTTGTATCGTCCGAGATTCCTAAAGATTGGAAGGCTGCCGCGGTCGTCCTCCTCTTCAAAGGGAGTGACACTCTAGACCCAAACTGTTACAGACCTATATCCATCCTGCCCTGCCTTTCTAAAGTCGTCGAAAGCCAAGTTAACAAACAGATCACTGACCATTTTGAATCTCACCATACCTTCTCCGCTGTGCAATCCGGTTTCCGAGCTGGTCACAGGTGCACCTCAGCCACGCTCAAGGTACAAAACGATATCATAACCGCCATCAATAGAAGACAGTACTGTGCAGCCGTCTTCATCGACCTGGCCAAGGCTTTCGACTCTGCCAATCACCGTATTCTTATCGGCAGACTCAACAGCCTTGGTTTCTCAAATGACTGCCTCGCCTGGTTCACCAACTACTTCTCTGACAGAGTTCAGTGTGTCAAATCGGAGGGCCTGTTGTCCGGACCTCTGGCAGTCTCTATGGTGGTACCACAGGGTTCAATTCTCGGGCCGACTCTTTTCTCTGCATATATCAATGAAGTCGCTCTTGCTGCGGGTGATTCCTTGATGCACCTCTACCAAGACGACACCATTCTGTATACTTCTGGCCCTTCTTTGGACACTATGTTAACAAACCCCCAAACGAGCTTCAAAGCCATACAACACTCCTTCTGTGGCCTCCAACTGCTCTTAAACACTAGTAAAACTAAATGCATGCTCTTCAATCGATCGCTGCCCGCACCCGCCCGCCCGACAAGCATCACTACTCTGGACGGTTCTGACCTAGAATATGTGGACAACTACAAATACCTAGGTGTCTGGCTAGACTGTAAACTCTCCTTCCAGACTCATATTAAGCATTTCCAATACAAAATTAACTATAGAATCAGCTTCCTATTTCGCAACAAAGCCTCCTTCACTCACGCTGCCAAACATGCCTTCGTAAAACTGACTCTCCTACCGATCCTCGACTTCGGCGATGTCATCTACAAAATAGCCTCCAACACTCTACTCAGCAAACTGGATGCAGTCTATCACAGTGCCATCCGTTTTGTCACTAAAACCCTGTATACCACCCACCACTGCAACCTGTATGCTCTCGTCGGCTGGCCCTCGCTACATATTTGTCGCCAGACTCACTGGCTCCAGGTCATATATAAGTCTTTGCTAGGTAAAGCTCCTCCTTATATCAGCTCACTGGTCACCATAACAACACCCACCCGTAGCACGCGCTCCAGCAGGTATATCTCACTGGTCATCCCCAAAGCCAACACCCCCTTTGGCCGCCTTTCCTTCCAGTTATCTGCTGCCAATGACTGGAACGAATTGCAAAAATCGATGAAGTTGGAGACTTATATCTCCCTCACTAACTTTAATCATCAGCTATCTGAGCAGCTTACCGATCGCTGCAGCTGTAAACAGCCTATCTGTAAATAGCCCATCCAACTACCTACCTCATCCCCATATTGTTTTTATTCGCTTTTTTTGCTCTTTTGCACACCAGTATTTCTACTTGCACGTCATCATCTGCACATCTATCACTCCAGTGTTAATTTGCTAAATTGTAATTACTTCGCTACTATTGGCCTCTTTATTGCCTTACCTCCTTGCTCCATTTGCACACACTGTGCATAGATTTTTCTATTGTGTTATTGACTGTACGTTTGTTTATCCCATGTGCAACTCTGTGTTGTTGTTTTTTTGTCTCACTGCTTTGCTTTATCTTGGCCAGGTTGCCATCTGTGGTGCAGTTAATTGCCATTTTCTGAGGCTGGTAACTCTAATGAATTGATCCTCTGCAGCAAAGGTAACTCTGGGTCTTCTTTTCCTGTGGCGGTCCTAATGAGAGACAGTTTCATCATAACGCTTCATGGTTTTTGCGACTGCACTTGAATAAACTTTCAAAGTTCTTAAAATGTTCCTTATTGACTGACCTTCATGTCCTAAAGCAATGAATGTCTGTCATTTCTCTTTGCTTATTTGAGCTGTTCTTGCCATAATATGGACTTGGTCTTTTAACAAATAGGGCTATCTTCTGTATACCAACCTACCAATGTAACGGCTTTCGTTGGTGGAAGGAGAGGAGGACCAAAATGCAGAGTGGTACGTATCCATAATAACTTTTAATGAGAATGAATACAAAATACAAAAAGAACAAGGGAGTCAAAATGAAAACCGAAACAGTCCCGAATGGTGAAAACACTAAAACGGAAAACAGGAAACAATCACCCACAAAACACAATAGAAAACAGGCTACCTAAATATGGCTCCCAATCAGAGACAACGACTGACACCTGCCTCTGATTGAGATCCATACTAGGCCAAATACATAGAAATATAACATACAGAACAAAACATAGAAAAACAACATAGAATGCCCACCCCAACTCACGCCCTGACCAAACTAAATTAAAGAAATAAAAAAGGAACTAAGGACAGAACGTGACAGCCCCCCCCCCCCCCCCCCAAAGGTGCAGATTCCGTCCGCAAAACTTAAACCCATAGGGGAGGGTCTGAAAGCCAATCTGTCTGCGGTGGCGGCTCTGGCGCAGGACGTGGACCCCACTCCACCATAGTCTTGGCCCACTTAAGTGGCGCCTTTGGAGCGGCGATCCTCGCCGCCGACCTCGGACTGAGGACCCTATCACCGGGCCCCGAATAGACGGGAGACTCCGGCTACGCCGGAGTGACGGGCGGCTCCTGACTGACGGGCGGCTCAGGCAGCTCCTGACTGACGGACGGCTCCGGCAGCTCCTGACTGACGGGCGGCTCCGGCAGCTCAGGACAGACGGGCGGCTCCGGCAGCTCAGGACAGACGGGCGACTCCGGCAGCTCAGGACAGGAGGGAGACTCCGGCTGCTCCGGACAGGAGGGAGACTCCGGCTGCTCCGGACTGGAGGGCGTCGCTGGAGGCTCCGGACTAGAGGGCGTCGCTGGAGGTTCCAGACTAGAGGGCGTCGCTGGAGGCTCCGGACTAGAGGGCGTCGCTGGAGGCTCCGGACTAGCTTCCTTCGTTGGAGGTCTCATGCCATGGATCCTCACCGGAGGCTTCATGCCATGGATCCTCACTGGAGGCTTCGTGCCATGGATCCTCACAGGAGTCTTCGTGCCATGGATCATCACTGGAGGCTTCGTGCCATGGATCATCACTGGAGGCTTCGTGCCATGGATCATCACTGGAGGCTTCGTGCCATGGATCATCACTGGAGGCCTTGTGCCATGGATTATCACTGGAGGCTTCTTGCCATGGATTATCACTGGAGGCTTTGTGCCATGGATTATCACTGGAGGCTTCTTGCCATGGATTATCACTAGAGACTTCGTGCCATGGATCATCACTGGAGGCTTCTTGCCATGGATCACCACTGGAGGCTTCGTGCCATGGATCATCACTGGAGGCTTCGTGCCATGGATCATCACTGGAGGCTTCGTGCCATGGATTATCACTGGAGGCTTCTTGCCATGGATTATCACTGGATTGGAGAGACACACAGAAGGCCTGGCTCTGGGAGAAGGCACAGGACTCACCAGGCTGGGGAGACATGCAGGAGGGTTAGTGCTTAGCACAGACACAGAACTCACCAGGCTGGGGAGACATGCAGGAGGCCTTGTCCTTGGCCGAGGCACCGGATACACTGGACCGTGGAGGTGCACTGGCGGTCTCGAGTGCAGAGCTAGCACCACTCATCCTGGCTGGATCCCCCCTGTAGCCCGGCAAGTGCGGGGAGTTGGAACAGGCCGCACTGGGCTGTGCTGGCGAACTGGAGACACCGTGCGTAGTATACCCCGGGCCGAGGAGACGCACTGGAGACCAGATGCGCTGAGCCGGCATCATCCCTCCTGGCTCGATGCCCACTCTAGCCCGGCCGATTCGAGGAGCTGTGATGTAGCGCACCGGGCTATGCGTGCGCACTGGGGACACCTTGCGCTTCTCCGCATAACACGGTGCCTGCCCAGTCACTCTCTCGCCACGGTAAGCACGGGGAGTTGGCTCAGGTCTCCTACCTGAGTCCGCCAATCTACCCGTGTTCCCCCCCAAAAAAAAAATCTGGGGCTGCCTCTCGTGCCCGTTACCTCGCGCCAATTCCTCGTAGTGGCGCCGCTCCGCTCAAGCTGCCTCCAGCTCTTCCTTGGGGCGGCGATATTCCCCAGCCTGTGCCCAGGGTCCCTTACCATCCCAAATCTCCTCCCAAGGTAGGAGTCCAGAACCATCTGCTCCTGGTTACCACGCTGCTTGGTCCTTTTTTTGGTGGGTGATTCTGTAACGGCTTTCGTTGGTGGAAGGAGAGGAGGACCAAAATGCAGTGTGGTACGTATCCATAATAACTTCTAACGAGAATGAATACAAAATACAAAAAGAACAAGAGAATCAAAATGAAAACCGAAACAGTCCCGAATGGTGAAAACACTAAAACGGAAAACAGGAAAAAATCACCCACAAAACACAATAGAAAACAGGCTACCTAAATATGGCTCCCAATCAGAGACAACGACTGACACCTGCCTCTGATTGAGAACCATACTAGGCCAAACACATAGAAATATAACATACAGAACAAAACATAGAAAAACAACATAGAATGCCCACCCCAACTCACACCCTGACCAAACTAAAATAAAGACATAAAAAATGAACTAAGGTCAGAACGTGACAACCAAGCTATCTTTTGCCACAACACAACTAATTGGCTCAAACGCATTAAGAAGGAAAGAAATTCCACAAAGAAATTTTTAACAAAGCACACCGTTTAATTGAAATGCATTCCAGATGACTACTTCATGAATCTGGCTGAGAGAATGCCAAGAGTGTGCAAAGCTGTCATCAAGGCAAAGGGTGGCTACTTTGAAGAATCTCAAATATAAAATATACGCTTAATTGTTTAACACTTTTTTGGTTACTAGATGATTCCATGTATGTTATTTCATAGTTTTTATGTATTCACTATTAGTCTACAATGTAGAAAATTGTAAAAAAAATATTAAGAAAAACCCTTGAATGACTAGGTGTGTCAAAACTTCTGACTGGTGCTGTATATATACATATATATGTGTGTGTGTGTGTGTGTGTGTGTGTGTGTGTGTGTGTGTGTGTGTGTGTGTGTGTGTGTGTGTGTGTGTGTGTGTGTGTGTGTGTGTGTGTGTGTGTGTGTGTGTGTGTGTGTGTGTGTGTGTGTGTGTGACAGGATGTATAGTCATTGTGGACGGTGTGTGAATAGAATATGTAGTATATCCTAAGAATAGGTTTCTAGAAGTTGAGTACAAATAGTCTATAAAGTGGCCAATATCTTTGCAATTGTTACAAACAAGAAAAGAATAAAACAATGTTTCAAATGAATACCGAGACGACTGCAAAATATTAATACATTAGGCTACATAGGCCTAGACATTTAATAAACATTGGAATAATTTGTATGTTAATTGAATTGAAATCTATTTACCTAATTCTAGGCTGCTGTCTGTAATTCTTGCCTCAATGTGTTGCGTGATGTGTGACAACATGGACGCAGTGATGTGCCCAATCTGTGACTTAGTGCATTATTAATAAGCCTCCTCAATAGCCCATTTGCAGCCATAGGTGGTAATATCTCTCTAGGAGCTGATCCGTCAGTATTGTGGAATAATTCTAATGTTAAGGTAACATTTTAATAGATTAAGCTGGTCTAAGAGCAGCCGCTGCTTTTCTTTTGATCCTATGAGTATGCATCAAAATAGTTTAAAAATGCACTTAGCGAAGGTTCCCGCTACGTGCTTGATTGGGAAACATTTTGGTAAATAACGATGCATCTGGTACATTATAGTAAAGCTTAGGTTACATCGCAACTGGAAACGAGGCCATGGTCTGTCCTAGAAGTGAGGGTAAACCGTAGTCATGTTCTCTGCTATCCACCTAATCATATTTTTTTTTGTATAGGGGAGGGTCACCTGTTTTATTTTTATTCAAGCCTCCAGGGAGGGTTTAGTGAGAATATATTTTGCTGAAGGGAGGGGCCATCCATTTTTTTCAAGGGGTACGATTTTCTCCAGGTAGGCCTAACCCTTATTATTTATATGATAGTCAACAAAACCTATCACTCGTAGTCGTTTTAATGACTCGACAACAAACCATTTGATTTATGCTCGTTGTGCTCAACTTCAGAAAGATGGGTGATTCTTGTTAAATCTGACAGGACAGCATTTGTTTTGGTTCTACTGTTGTCTCCAAAATTATCATTCAGCCCATATAAAAGGAAAAAAATGAGAGAGAGAGCGAGAGACGTTTTCCCCGCGACTTTTTGCTTTGTCCTTGCCAAAGTGGCGTCTGCATGTCTGACTCAGCCGGTTACTGATTTGCAGGCGGCGTGGTAAGGTGGCCCATGTAAGTGATTTCCACCGGCATCCCACTAAAGGAGAACAAATCGCTGACAAAGGAGAGAGCCTTTCCCATTCAGTGCTGTCGTTAGGACAACCCAAAAGTATTCCTCAGATAATAAGTTCTACTTCAAAGCGTTTCTCATTGATGGTGACTGCTTCACTCCTTTTCATTAAGTCCCATCGGGCGGAGGGGACTATCGCTTTGGTTATTTTTCATCGTGTTTATTTTGGAACATTCACGGAGCACTTGTTTTAAAGAATCAGAAGTGGATTCAGTTCAAATAACGGTTTATTGCCAAAAGGAGAAACGTCAGAACACTGCTTGTGTTCAATAAAACTTGATTGGCTTACATAAAGAGGGAATAAAAACTATTTGGAGACAAAGCAGGAGAAAAAAAAGTATGAGAGGTGAAAATTTGACAACAAACGTTTGAAACAAGGTCAATGTAACATACATCACAATAGAGTGCCTTGCGATGGAGATGACTATTTGGGAATCTGTCCGTTTTCTCGGTTGTTCTATTGTCATGGCAGTCAGTGATTTATATTGGTTAGCCTACATCTCAAAGCAGAAGTCTGCTTTTCACTCAGTCTGGCGTTGAACTGTGTACGGTTGATTAGGTGCTTGTTTGTGTGTTTCTGTTGCTTCCATTACTGTTTTTGCAGCTTGTTCTACATGGCACAGAAACCAGATTCAAGAGGCCACCTCATGCTATGGGATAAATAAAGACTATTTCTTAACACTCTCTTACAAATGTGACTTATGGAGCGCAAAGACATATGAATAATGTATTCTACTATTTCACTCATTTCATTCGTGCGTAATTGGCACACTGTTTTAAGACAATTCAATTTCACCTGTGTCTGTTGTATGACTGCATGTATACAATCATCTTTGCCTATTATTTGCCCATCCTATACTACCATTACATTATCACATAAAAATGGCAAAACAATTCTGTCCCTGTAGGCCTATTTCATTTTCTGTCAACAGAATAGGCCAGCTAGGCCTATCTTTGTCGACACATGACGTTGTTCGGGGAGAAGGTGCACTGTGCGCTTTGATGATAGTCCATTTAGTGGCAGTTAGTGGGTTTTTACCAGACATATTCAAATGTGAGCGTCTCGCTTCCCAATTGCTGTAGAAATCGTAACGCACCATGAAGAGTGTCAAAGCGGCGGGCCTTCCGCTCAGAAGTATAGCAGGCCTTTGAAGTTGTGCAGGACTCGGGTTGGTCAATTTTAATTCTGGATAGGGCCGACTTTGAAAGTGAGTTTGCGCGTTTTAATGGACGAAATAAGGGAGACTTGTTTTATAAGGTTTATACAAGGTCCTACATATTGATATGTTTTATATGAAATTTTTTCAATGAATGATTCACGGCTCTGTTGCTTTGTCCTGTCCCGCCTTTCAGACAACGCCATTAAGGGGCTATACTTTTCTCCATTATCCCTGATTGGTTTATACTAGCCCTTTACTGTGCCCGTTGTTTATGAGTTACCAGTGAAAACTTTCTTGAACTGTCAATAATTATGAATTCACATATTCCCTCGCATTTCATCGTTGTCAGGTTTGAAGGGGCTCCCCGTTGAATGTTGATGTGTCTTGTTGACAAAACCTTTGATGTTTACGTCTGTGATTATTAGAGTAGGGTATCCAATCAGCCAGTTGCTTTTTTTTGGGGCAAGGTGTTTGTAGTCTACAATTACTTCGATCATCTGTAGGCTATGACAATGTGATAATAGCTTTTACAACTGAGTTTAGCAGCAAAACGGTTGCATTTACTGTATGCAAACAAGTCAATTATGTAGGCATATCCTTATCTAAGGAATGACATCCTACACCGACAGGCCTCATGCATTCTATGAAGAAACAATACAGTTATGTTAACTAAAAAACACGTATTAACTACTAACACGGCCTGGTATGTTTATTAAGCTTTAAAATGAATTCATCCTGTCAGTTTATTTAATTGAACCTTTATTTAACTAGGCAAGTCAGTGAAGAACAAATTATTATTTACAATGACGGCCTAGCCTGGCCAAACCCTAACCCGGACGACGCTGGGCCAATTGTGCGCCGGCCTATGGGACTCTCAATCACGGCCGGTTGTGCTACAGCCTGGAATCGAACCAGGGTCTGTAAATGCAGTGCCTTAGACCGCTGCGCCACTCGGGATCACGAACATCAAGGGTCTGCACAATCATAGTTGTTTCATCATCACTTTTTATCCATCGTAAAGAATGGCACCATGCACCCCAAATAGAAAAACACAGTCACTACAAAGGGCATGCGAGAAGAGGAACGTTTCACAATACACTGCCTATTCAAGTAAAGAATAATTATTTTTCTTTTACAGAACAAAACCATCAGTAGGTCTATTACATATTCACCAAAATTAATATTATTATTCTTTGGTGTCTCTGTAAATCCAGTACAACATTTATACCAGCAAATAAATTACAATGTACAAAACAACATATTATTCGTAATTAAGACTAAGAACAACATTCACGAGCATCAGTACAATTATATACAAATCCGACCGTCATTGACAAAACCTGTCAGTTTACATATTTAGGGTCCCGAAGGACTTATTCGTACTCTTTAACTAGTGTAAAACTGGTGTATTTTTTTTTGCATAAAATAGAGTCTTAAATTGTTCTTAAATATAACAAAAGTCCATCCAAACATAGTGTTAAATCTTAAAACTAAGTTGGGACCCTTTAAGACACTTGCGTCTTAGCAATATTATCATGTGGGTGCGACATGTCTGTGGCTATCTGCAGGTGTTCGATATTCAATTGGATGTTTAGACTACATTAGTTCTCGCATCTACTGTGAGATATACGCAAGGAAAATGGAATGCAACTCCCCCATTCTTGGATGTTTAGGCATTATTATTATGTGTTCGTGGGCTGTTGATAAGGCTCGTGTACTTTGCATGAGCAACGTCTATTTCTGCCTCCTGTCTGGGATTGGACATTGATGAATAAGACAGGTTACATTGCCAGGGATTGCGATCATATGGACAACGTCAATGTAAGCATAATTCATCCGTGTTAAACGATGCAGGCATGTACATGTAGCCTGCATGTGTGTGCATGTGTTTTCTCAAAGGCTTATCCTTCCTGGTGACATTGTATTTCTGTTCTCAGTATATTTAGGCTTCTCTTGGTCCTCTCTATAGCCCATTTAAATAATAAAGCTTTCAAAATGAATATGATTTCCTTTTCTCAAATAATACTGGTGATTGTAGCTTCTCTATGTTGAGACTGGTTGAGATGTTGACACATTCAGCTCTTTAGAAAGCGAACAGAGAGGGCACGTTTTATTGGCAGTTGTTCTTCATCGTCATCTGACATCCGCGGCGCTATTTCTTGCTCCATAAAGTCCCATTTATATGCTTACAGTCAGTACAGTCCCCGTGCAGGTAGTTCTTACTGCACTTCTAACCATTTGGGAGAGACATTTGGGGAATAAACGCAATTTGTTCTGTCTGTAAACATTAGAGCATTGTCCTCGGGTCTGAATTTCTGAAAGAGTCCTCTTCGTCCGAGTCCGAAGTTGGCACATCGCTGGAGGGGGTGTGGAGATGGTTGGGTCCCCCGCTCCCCTGGCACACGTACCACTCATTGAGGTTGGTAACCTGAGGCGAGAGGTTCGCGGACCGGTTCCTGTGCGGTTCGGAGGCGGGCGAAAGGGGCGCGCCAAGAGGGTTTGTAGAGGAATGGTACGAAGCGTTGGCAGAAGGGGGCGGGGGCGACTTGCAGTGGACTTTCATGTGCTTCCGCAGCGAGCTGGGGTGCGTGTAGGACTTGTCACAGCCTCTGACTTTGCAGTAGTAAGGCTTGTCACTCGTGTGGACGTGTGAGTGCTTCTTCCGGTCGCTGCTGTTGGCGAATTTCCTGTCGCAGCCGTCAAACTCGCACTTGAAAGGCTTCTCCCCTGGAAGAGATGGAGATGGAGATATTTAGCATTAGAGGCTACTCATATCATATCAGGAAAGGGTGCATGTGTTTTAACATAATATACAACATAATGATGACATTTTATAATGGCCTTTATAAAAACATTTGATCGAAGTCCAAGAAGAATAACAACGTTACCAAATGGATCGGCCCAATAGTAATGTCATGTCATCAAATGTGTACAATATATTCCCAGCAAACAGAAATGCCCATTTCTTAAAATTTGACCTATACAAAGGATCGTCAATTTTCACCCTTATTCAACATGGACGTGCCCCAAAGTAGGCCCATAATTGAAACCACCGCTTAACTGGTAACAAGGCTAAAATGGTCAGTGTGGCAGCCCACTCTGCCACTAGGGCTTCCTGTCCGACATACCTTATTTATTATACATCTACACCCGCGTCACTCCTCTCCCACATGTACAAGGAATATTCCTGACTGACTGACGCACGTGGAACATGTCATAGGGTGGCCCGTGGGCTATACACGTGAACGCGCAGGGGAAATGTGTAGACTATACAGAGGCACTGTTTTTTTTCTCCCATTGCGTCTGTTTTTCTCACTGTTGTGAATGCCGGAAGGCGAAAACATTCAGACGTTGCTTTGATGTAGGCTAATGTTGGCCATGTGATAAGTGCCGCGAGAACAAGTGCATTGGTAGTCCTAAATGAATGCCTTTTGACGAAAGAGAAACACACATGTTGTAATGCTTGTATTGAGAATAACGTGCATAACATGATTTGACGATTGTAAGATGGACAACTCAAAATAGAAAAACCATACATCAGGCCACCATGACTGTGTAGGGGGCGAACCCTAGGGTGTATTGCTTTTGTTTGTACTTTAGAAAAACGTGTTATTGCCACAATCTGAGTCTGCACGAAAAAGGGGCTTCTCTTGCTAGCTGTTACTAAGTCATCCCCAAATCCCCAAAGGCTTGATTGGTGCGTCATGACGGTTTCAGTGGGCTCTGCTCTTGTCTCCCTCCTCACTTACTACCAAGGACACTGACATGATCTGATTGCCGTGCTGTTTTTCGCGTGAGTCCAGTCTTGGGAGCCACTTGCTGTCCAAGCAGGCCAGCCCTCAGTGACACACTTGTCTCACTTACGTAGTCGCCGTGTGAGTTATAAGGTGGAACATTGGGTCTGCTTTGCAGGCTACTCGGGTAACATAGCATGCGTGCCGCTGCGTACTGTATTGCATCATACTACAAGTGTTTAGACTGACTAACGCCATTGCTATGGTCGGCCTCTAAGGACAAGTACTAGGCTACTGTATATCCTTTTGGAAGAAAAGCCAGCCCCAGTGGCCCTTTTCACTTTGTTGTTTTTCTTTGGTCAGCCTGAAATGATTATGGGTCAAGATTCCAATAGGTTATCATCAGCCTATAACACAATAGTCTAAAACTGTTAAAACAACCCCCCCCCAAAATAAATTGTTTAATTTTAACCTGGTCTTCTAAAGTTTTTAGGAGCTCGATTTAGCAACGTATAAAATCCATACTAGATATTGAAGTGATGGTTGTTTCTGCTGTGAAGATTCGATACATCAACATAGCGCTAACATGACCCATAACGGCGTAAACGTCATACGGACTAATAACTAGAAGCATATGGCATAATCCCCCACCTCTAGTTTCCACGTCGTTTCGAGTAAATAGCTATCTTTCAGAAAGTTATTACTGTACATCGAATCACGTGATGCCTTGGCTTGACCATAATTCATAATTGTATTCGATTAAATCTCGTTCCTGTTACTTTTACGCATGCTCACCCCATGCCCGCCAGCAATTCAAATGAAAGCTTTTCACATTATATATGTTGTTGTCTATGACAAAAAAAAGTGTCTTTGACATTTTCAAAGCGTCTACTTCCATTCAAGAGATCGATTTCTGTTTTTTTGATGCAGTTCTAAAATAATTCGGAAAACTTTCACTGACCTGTGTGCGTCCTTTTGTGAATTTTTAGATTTTCCGAGCGAGCGAAAACTTTTCCGCAGCCGGGGAAAGGGCAAGGGAATGGTTTCTCTCCCGTGTGAACTCGGATGTGGTTGATCAGTTTGTATTTCGCCTTAAAAGCTTTCCCCTCCCGCGGACATTCCTCCCAGAAGCAGACATGACTGGCTTGCTCCGGTCCCCCGACGTGCTCCACCGTGACATGGTTGACCAGCTCGTGCATGGTGCTGTAAGTTTTGGAGCAGGGCTTCTTTGAAGTTTCATCCTGTTCAATCCATTTGCAGATTAACTCTTGCTTGATGGGCTGCCTCATGTATCTCAAAAACGCCCCCGCGGCTCCGTGAGGAGCAGAAGCGATGTTCACATTGAGGTTCATGGAGTTGTAGCTGTGGATAGAAGAGGGTCCATAGTGCTCGGGCCTGTGGCCGAAGTGCTCTGGCCTGCCGTAGATGTCCCCCGGTAGACCCAAACGCATCTGCCCGTTGAGGGCATGGTGGTGGTGGTGGTGGTGGGCACCTGGGGCCGCTTGGTCGTGGAGTCCAGAGAAAAGTGGATGGGCACCAGTCTCGGCGTGCCCATAAGCACCTGTTGGTGCGATGAACATGCCATGGTGATGAGGGGAGGAGGCGGAACTATGCTGGTCGCCAAGTGCATGCATAGCCGAGGCTGAGAGTTCTCTCCTGAGGATGTAGTCCCTGCTGCTAGAGTAGCCTGAGTGGGGGTGAGGAGCCACGGGGAAACCTACTGTGGTCTGAGCAGAAGTGAAGGATGCTGCCGTTGCAGCGGTCTGGGCTTCGTGGTGGCTCTGAATGTGCTGAGAGGGGCTAAGTTTGAGAGCGTTTGTCTGTGCCATGTGCTCGGGTCCAAATGGAGTGAGTGCCACTCCGGGGTCGTTGCCCATCTCCCCAGGGTGGTGGTGGGCATGGTGGGAGTGAGGGTGATGCACCCCTAGCCCCGGGAAGCCTGTCATATTCTGATGAGGAAGAGGTTGAGTCGCTGCCAAATCCGCTAATCTTATCGCCGGATTCCTCTTGCTCAAAGGGGGCTCCATAACTACACTGTCAAGTCCATCCACCGCTATTGTTTCTCCCCCACCATCACGCTTTTCTAAAACATTAAAATATATGTATATAAGCGAACTATATAACTTCTTTTGTCCTGCCTCTAACTCTGCTTGTTCCTTTTCCCACTCAGTCCTCAAGCGATTGACAGAACATACAACAGTTGGAGGACACAGTAGGGAATACAGTTTAGAAATGGCACTGCGGGTATTGGATGGATTTCGGTGACTGGCAGTTAAGAGAACGAAGCGATTGGCTGTCGTTCAGCGCAAGGGCTCAGCGGGGTTCCGCCCCCTCGCTCTCTTTATCGCTGTTGACTCCAGAAAGTTTTACACACAAAGTTACCAGCAAATCAGTTTATGCGGCATGGTGTTTACCCGCGGCTGACGCACGTGGATGAAATTTAGGACGTCTACAGTATTAAAAATGACTATACAGCGTTTATATCTACTTGTTCGTCTTTTTCTTTAGGGGTGTAAGAATGTATTTTATTTCAAATGATGTTTTCTACATTGGGGTTCAATGTAGAAAACATCATTTGAAATAAAATACATTCTTATCACCATAACTCAAGTAGGCTATATGTACTTTTATTCAGGTCAAATGAAATACATACACATCAATAATAATGGAGACATTTAGCCAATCAAATACTTTTAAAGCCATGGTCTTGAACAACATGTTGTTTCCAAGACTAATGGCCATAGCGAAAACTGAAATGTCCACAACACTTCAAAGTCGCTATTAAAATTAGGGATTATTATTTAACAATTTATCATTTAGTATGCAATAGAAATGTTTTATATGCATACAATTATATTTCATATAGTTTCCCACCATAACATCTTTCCTCTTTAAAAAAAAAAAAATTGCTTAATGATGTTTCCACTTGATATGGGTGACATACTATGCAGTTGATGTCTGTCCATGCTATATTTCTGAATTATTTATTGAGTTATTGCAACTTTATACTTAGTGGCATAGTGCAGTTTCGCGGGGCCGCAAGATATGAGCAAGCAAAACAGTGATTCAATATTTTTTTTCATAATATCAAGGTATTAAGAGGGTTAGCCATCAGTGATGGATTTGACAAGCTACTGATGGAGTTGACAACAGATACCCAAAACAGACATATTTTTGCCTCTAAAAATAAAAGTTAAATACAAAACATTTGTAAAGTATGGAACATGATTAATTTGAAAGTACCCAACAAAAACATAACCATACTATCAGATATGTTAGCACTCTGACAGAGTTGAGTTGACGTTAAACAAAAATCGGACTTCATTCAAGTGATATGCACAATAGCGATTGTGTTATCCTTAGTTGCTTTATGACTCTAAAACCTCATTAAATGTAACATGTCTGAACCAAAAATAGTATTAATAGGCAGATGGAGTTGACAGCTTATGCATGGTGATTCAAATACTGTTTGTTTAAATCTATTAAAAGTAGAGAACTTTTCAGACCATCCGTGGTCTTGTTGCACTACCATGTAATGAAGACATGGATAAAGGGGTCCATATGGTATAGCTGACCCTGCTCATTCCTCATTCATTCAGAATTTTAGACCAATCTGACTGAGTTGACCAAATCTCAGGACACATCTTTTAGGTATCCGTTTTGAGACAAATATGATTTAAAGTCACATACGGCTATTACAAGAAACTACATAAGATCATTTTTCAGATAAGATCCAATATTGCCAGTTAGGAGGGGGTGGGGGCCCCGTCTTGCGGGGACTGCGGAGGTGTCTGCTAAACCAGTGTTTATACTCCACTAATACAGTATTTCATGAGTTGTGCAAGTATCACGGAGCCCTAGGACAATGTGGAAGTCATTCAGTACTGTGCAACAATCCATGCATAACCAAACCGGTCTCAGCCGAAAAGAATGTTGTAATATTTTGTGTTTATTTTGTGCTTAGATATAGAAGCACATGTCTTATAGGCACATACTGTAGACAGAAAGGAATATTTTATCAATACAAGTATCAAAGAAAAGTGTTGACATCTGAATTGTAGTGTTAAAATTGAGGCCAATGCATTAATTACAAGTAGCCTACACATACCAGGGTGCCAGATTTAACAAATGAAACGTGTTGCATATATAACAATCATGTCCATCTTAGATTTTAGCCAGCATTTGATCAACAATTGCATATACATTATATAACTTATTATATTTTAAGACCTATCTATTTTGCTAAATGACTTTACACATCGAGGATTTTCATTCTCACCACTGCCCCATGCATGGAGGGAGCTGAGTAGTGTAAATCGTTTCTCAATAAGTTGCCAGTGATCCACTCAAAATAGTTAAATTCAGTTTTTATGACCCTAGCAAGGAACGGAGTAAGAGAAGCTTGTAAAACTTAGAATTGGTTCACTTTTATGGTAGTGGCCCACGCCTTCTTGTATGGACCCTGTTCGACACAGCGGGGCGTGTATCTGTCATCGATTTCATATGTATTTTTTTCAGACACCTTTGTAATCGATTTATGATCGGCGGCCTCACAGATCTCGATGTAATTGGTTCTTAAAGTGGTAGGAGCATGACGGGGTTTGCCCAAAACTACCTCAGTACTCAACTTCAACTAATTCAATTAATGAATCTAATACTTCTAGACACTTCACAGAGTAGTTTTGGTCTCGACATAGGGGCAGTACATGTACAATTACTATTTCATATTTAATAGCCTACTTTTTTACAGAGGAATTTGTTTGACCCAAGACCTTAGCATAGTTGAATGGCGTCATCACATACTGTAGCTGACAATCTGAACAATTATTATTAATAAATAGTCAACTTTTGGCATGTTTTCTTGTCTTCTGAAGACTTGAAAATCAACAGTTGCACTCATAGTTGATTTTTGTCTTTGGAGCTACCTATATATCTCTAAAATACTTTTTAAAAATTGCGCAACAACGGAAATATTAGGCCTAGTGCGTAGTCAAATTATCCATGACTCTGTATAAATCCGTTGGCGTATATGGGTATTGACTTAAAAGGGAATAGGTCTGCATGCACCTGTGGTTTAAATTCATAATTACCATTGATACGTGCTTCAAAGTGTCATAAAGTCTACTTTTTGGATACAGAAGGCTAGCCTACAATGCGCAATTCAAATAAACAGTAAGCACACCTCCCAATATATTGTTAAACATAATTAATAGATGGCCTGCACATACAAATAACAGGTAGGCCTATAAATAATTTGGCTTCCAAGTTTTTAATTTACATCTAATGAATGGTCAATGAAACAACCCCGTTGGGATACATACAGTACAATGTGTATGTTGTTATCATCTACGAACAAGTGGCTCATTGATAATACGATTCCAATCTCAAAGTGATCTGTAGGGAATAGTAAAAACAAATGAATATATTATTTTACAAAACATATTAGT
Source organism: Salvelinus alpinus (assembly GCF_045679555.1). Classification (NCBI taxonomy): domain Eukaryota; kingdom Metazoa; phylum Chordata; class Actinopteri; order Salmoniformes; family Salmonidae; genus Salvelinus; species Salvelinus alpinus. The sequence goes on along the minus strand of NC_092099.1, from coordinate 5,351,047 downwards.
ACAGAGAAGGATCCATAGTTGTCAGGCCTAGGCTTCTATGTTGTTATATAGTAGGCGAAGAAAAAAAACATTACAGAATATCCGAATAGTGTTATTTCAAAGAGCACCCGTCTGAACTTCCCAACTGAATGAAGGAGTTAAATTCCTTGATTCCGATTCGTAAGAAAATGCTCCTGAGGCCTGTCCTTACTTCAGACGCTCAGCTGGAAGACGGGGCTTTAAACTTCTTAAAAGAAAAAGGCTCTTTGTTATCATTTTTATTTTTATTTTACAGAACAAGTCAAGAGGCCAACATATGTGGTCTTAATGGGTCATAGGTAAAACATTCATGAAACAAACAAGGTCATGGAAACCACACAAGTAACCTTCCAATGCGTCAACATATTGATATTGTCAAATAATGGACTAATGAAATACGCCCGGCATTTAAGCGCTGCGCCATCAGGGCATGCAATGGTTTTATCCTTGTTGTTGGCAATATTAAAATCATAAGCATTATCATGAATATTTAGTCAGAACTTCTGTGCGAGTTTTTTTCTCTGTAAACCAAAAATAGTGAAAGGTGTGTTAGTGTCCATATATTAGTTTATATACATTTTACAATGTATGTTATAGGCTATGTATAACCCTATTTCAACACTTTCTGTCTCGTCTTGTATTCTGGCTCTGAGAAACTTGTTGAAATGTATTTCGTGGGGAATTTCAGATGCCGCTTTCTTCTAGAGGTAGATGGAAATAAGAACCCATATCTAGCTATGCGTCTCTGATCCGATTGAGTTTTCTTTCTTTCTCTTTAATTTATTTTTCTCAAGTGACAGGGCCAAGGGGTTTTGTAGTTTTCCACGGAAATAAAGAAGTTCTTTTAAGAAGTCGGCAGACGTGACTTTGAACTTGGATCAGGTCCTGCGTGTCCCGTGGTGCGGGGAGAAATAGATTCTTGGAAGAATGGCAGAGAACGCTCTGGCTGCCCCGGCTTGGGGCTGAGTGAGAGAGGGACAGGAATCCCAAAGTTTTCAGACGTCCTACCTACTCTCCGTCCCATTATTGCCCGCTATTTTAAGTGTTTGGGAGCCGAGAGGGACCAGAGAAAGTTTGATTCGTGTTGGAGCAGGAGGACTTGTGGGACTTGAGTTCAATGGAAGTGTAAGTAAACTTCCTTCACTTAGTGTGTACATTTCAATGGGCAGCGGTTGTTGGAGACCGTTGTTAAACGCAGTCCATACAGTGTGCGCCTTGGATGAAAATACTCACCATATTAGCAAACCTTGTGAGTTGGTGGTGTTTTTGCAGGCACGACCAGCAAGCGAGGTTTCTTGTTGAGATTGATTGGGACTTTATGGTAGGCTATGGCAATTGAAGGGAAGGATCATTAGGCTTTTGGATCTCGGCTATTTGATTCTTTAGTAGCCTATTCTAGAAACTCTATTTTATTTATTACTTTAATATATTTGTTTTCAACAAACTCACCCAATTGTGATGAAGTTACACACAATTCTTGTCTGTAATGCTCCTTAATATTTTCACCAAATTATGACTAATTACAAATAATGGGTGTAGACCTGTGGCAGTGTGTTTTGCATTTAGGCAATAGATATCTATAGTAATCTCATTTGACCCATTTTTAAAATTACTTTTACAGGAGAAAAAACATTCAAACATAAGCTCATGCTGTTGATTGCAGATACAATAAACAGTAACCATATTTTTTGGGGCAAGACTGACAAACTGCACAAGCTAAGCAAAGTGAATATCTCTGAATATTTAGTACCTCGTGTGTGTGTGTGTGTGTGTGTGTGTGCGCGCGCGCGCGTGCAAAGCCTTGCTTGGGGAATATATATCCCTGTAGTAAAGATTGAATACGCCATTGAAACAGTAGGCTAATACCACTTCCCCAAACCCAAACCCGTAATACACACGGGAAACAACATTAGAATTACTTTTAGACGTGTCATTTTATAGGCATAGTATGCAATTGACTAACACACTAACTTTACAGACTCGTGTGTTTTATGTTTTCAAATGATTAGGCAATGTACTTTAGCAGAATATGAACATCATGTACTGTTGTCGTGTAAAAAGGGGGTAATTCTGGCGTTACAATTGGTGCGCAGACTGCTGTGTAATATTTGAACAAACGTACGTATAGACTACATGGCCTATGTTAGTTCAGTGGTGGTTGTAGGAGCAGATGCTATGAACATACATTATTCCCTTTATGGGGTAAATGATCAGTAACATTTTTTTTGATAGTACTCTGTTACATATATCTACAAGCTCTACAATAGAAATGTGAGGATAAACAGCAGAAACATAAGACAAGCATAGCAAATCAGAAAACAATATGCCATTTAATTTAATGAAATACATAATGAATGCATCCATAATGCAGACTATTATATGTATTATGTATTCCATGAAATTAAATGGCATATTGTTTTCTGATTTCCTATATTGTATGCTTCAGTTTCCTTTGTATAGCTTCACATGTATTTTGCATTGTAGATATGTAGCCTATTTAAGCGTCCGTTATTACCCACTTATAAACGCAGCCAGGTCTCCCGTGATATAAGTCAGTTAGTATTAACGCGTGCGTATGCACATAAACGTGTGCGTTATTACGTATAGGCTACATATAAACACGGTCAATACTTAAAATAATGGTTTGGCTAAATCAGTGAAAATATTTGCTAACTATATCCGCCTGTCTAATGATAAATAGACTATGATGTTTAAATTTCATTACATGTGCAGACCCCACCTTCTCCCCAAAAGACCAGCTCGCTATTTTCTGTCAGATTTATTTAACCATAGCTCAACTTGTAAAGCCCGTTATCACACAACGCGCAATGTCGTGTTGTCAAGCCACTGGTTATACATCAAGCTATAAAATTAAGGTTTTGAGGCATCATTTCCGATACTATGCCCCCCCCCCCCCCCACTCTCTCCCTCTCTCATTTTACCCTTCCCCCTAAAAGCCGCTCCTAACAAGTAGGCGGTAATTATTAGTGAAAATGGCGATCAGCTATTAGTCGTCAAAGCGGTACCTGCTATTGGAGGGGCACTTGGGATTGATGAGACGAAGTGGCCAATGAGACTGCTTGGAATGAATGACCGGGCTTCAGTTAAAGGGGGCGTAAGAGGAGCTAGTGCCAGTTCACGGTGAAAGAGGGACCCTCCGCGATAAACACTGACAAGCGAAAGAAATAAACACACCAATCCGAACAACAATCCGAGATGCTGCCACAACCTGCACTCTCTCCATGCGAGTACAGCTAGTAAGATAATTATTCAATTCTTCCTGTGTGTTTAAGCGCAATCAACATTCACAGTTTCCAGAGGAAAAACGCAAAGGAATCTCTTCGTTTCATGTGGATTTTTAGTAACAAGTTAACTACCAGTGAATATAGACGTGTTTGTGTAGTTTTTTCCCCCTACGAGCGGATCATCGCTTTGAACTTTGCCTGATATGGTGTTTCCATGCAATGAAGTTGTGAATAACCCTAACCGAATATAATATTGAATTGTACTTCCCCCCCCCAAAAAAATTGTTGTACACAAGCTGATTCGAACGAAATTCGCTTTGAGAGACCATGTTACTGGACGCAGGTCACCAGTTCCCCGGACTGGGAGTTGGCACGTTTGCCAGGCATCACACGGCGAGCGAGATGCAGGAGAGAGACTTGAGTTTAGCACAGAATAGCTTCGTCGACTCGGCACACATGGGTGCGTTTAAACTGAACCATGATCTTTCTCCGGGACAGAGCTCTGCCTTCACCTCCCAGGCGCCCGGCTACCCCGCAGCAGCATTGGGTGCACACGCTGCTCATGTCACCTCGTATGCGAGTTCCCCATTCAACTCCACCAGGGACTTTCTTTTTCGCAGCCGCGGCTTCGGAGAATCCTCTCCGGCGAGCAGTCAGCACGCTATTTTCGGCCCCACTACCGGGTCTCTCCATCACTCCCACACAGACAGTCAAGGCCACATTCTGTTCCCCGGGATTCACGACCAGCATGGGTCCCACGGATCCCCGAATGTGCTCAACGGGCAAATGCGTATTGGACTACCAGGTGAGGTTTTCGGGCGTTCCGACCAGTACCACCAGGTCTCCAGCCCAAGGACCGACCCGTACTCAGCCGCCCAGCTCCATAATCAGTACAGCAGCATGAATATGAACATGGGTATGCACATGGGAGCTCACCAGCACCACCCCGGTGCCTTTTTCCGCTACATGCGGCAGCAGTGCATCAAACAGGAGCTCATCTGTAAATGGATCGACCAGGAGCAGCTAAGCAACCCCAAGAAGAGTTGCAACAAAACTTTCAGCACCATGCACGAGCTGGTCACGCACGTCTCCGTGGAGCACGTCGGAGGACCGGAGCAGAGCAACCACATTTGCTTTTGGGAAGAGTGCCCCCGCGAGAGCAAACCGTTTAAGGCGAAATACAAACTGGTGAATCACATTCGGGTCCACACGGGAGAGAAACCCTTCCCTTGCCCCTTCCCTGGATGTGGCAAGGTCTTCGCACGGTCGGAAAACTTGAAGATTCACAAGCGCACACATACAGGTAATTATACAATATTTATAGCATTTTACCCAAATGTTTCTCATCTCTCGAGCACTTTTTTCGTTTCGTAAAAGTACACCGCACAGTTAAGAATTCGCTGTGCCAATGCGCCATGTTATATTTCATCTTAGCCAATTGCGTAGCCTGCAAAAATCTCATTATTCTCGTTGTCAAAGCATGCAAGTTGACCAAATTTAAGATGACTATCAGTCGATAGGGTATTTTTAGACTGCCACGGTAGACATTCACACCTATGGTCAAAGTAGATTTGGATTTACGAAAGAAAAGCTGCTAGCATAACGTGCGAATTGTACTCTAAAAGAGTAGACACATAGCCGACGTGTCTGGAAACGATTAGATTTCGTCCAGTTCTTGTTTTGTAACAATGTGCTAAATTATGTGATATTCTGTCGAGGTTTTATGGTTTGTAAACTTAAAAATGGGTCAAAGGCGAGGCGAGGGCTTCTGGCTCGCAGCGCTTGGCGTACGCGGAGCAGTAGTAAATCTCAGCACCCGGTTTAATGTTTACGCAAGACTGAGCTTTTAGGATTATATCCGGAATGCCTCGCCTCTTTTTCACAAATCGATTTATTTTGTTTTGTCCGTTGAGAAATATTGTTTGGATTTGTGTTTTCTGGAAATCGTATAGCGAATTTACTCATCACAAACATGCAAGTGTGTGAATGTGTGTAATGGCCTATTCTGTTTTCTCAAGCATTCCATTGGTAGTAGCCTAGGTGCTAGATGCATTACCAGCCTTTCACTTTTTAACTATTTTCTGGGGGGATTTAGTTGTGCTATACAGCCATGGAATTGGTCAGGTGCTAATTCGTTTTGTTATTGTTTCCAAGCAAATGGCGCGCCTTATGCGTCAAAGGCTATTGCCCCACATGGGATGTTTGCGTTTTGTTTAGGCTATATACATTTAACTCGGGCATGTTGTTACTATTTTGATATCAATTCTAAATTTCAGAGCCCTGACGTATATTGAAATATAGTAGTCTATGAAATACATGTTCAAAAGTAGGCCTGCATTTACTTAGCCTACTGGCTTACTTACATTCAATTGCTGTGATTCAAAGAAATAGGCTTCCCATAGGCCTAAACGATAAGCTATTTCTTAAAACCCGCCATAAAACCGCCATATTAATTTTGTGCTACAATTGAGATTTAACTGAATGAAGGCATGTGAGTGAACAATAACTGCACCCACTAAATATGACGAGCGCTATGAATTAACCCGTTACTCCTCGTTGAATAGCTATGTTATTGAATCCAACACCTATAGTATTCGGCCTAAGGCACGGACGTTTGGTAGGCTTTTGCTGAACTGAATCTAACGTGTCTGTTTTATACTTGTTTTTTCGGCAGGAGAGAAACCATTCCAGTGTGAGTTTGAAGGCTGCGACAGGCGGTTTGCCAACAGCAGCGACCGAAAGAAGCACATGCACGTTCACACGTCAGACAAACCATATCTTTGCAAGATGTGTGACAAGTCCTACACACATCCCAGCTCTCTACGAAAACACATGAAGGTAAATGGACTTTCACTCTTTCACTTTCCAGCTGATAGCAGCATGTAAGGGTTGTTTACGTCTGTTGTTTACATTACGTTCCCCACCATTCTTGAAGCACTTTGAAGTCATACTTCACAATTTGCCTGTCTTGATATCATAAACTCATTTTATCTGCACTTTTCTCCAGGTCCACGAAGCGGCCCCCCCTCCAGCGTCCGACTCCTCGCCTGCAGCCAGTTCTGGCTATGAATCGTCCACACCACCCGGCCTCGTCTCCCCCACCACCGAGACCCAAAGCAACAACAATCTGTCCCCCGCAGTCCACAACAACCACAATGGTCACAGCAGCCTATCGTCCAATTTCAGTGAATGGTATGTTTAGGACTGAACCGAAAAGCGAACACAGGACCATTGCTCAGAACCCCTACCAGCGCAGGAGATTCGGACACTTGTGCATCGAGGAGAGCACGAATAACCTACTATGAACGCTTCAAGATCATAAAAAGCGATTCAAAACCACCAGGGAAGAAATCTCACTTACCAATCTCACTTACCAACAGAAGAAAATATGTGATATGTTTAAGGTGTATTCAATATATTTGTAAATATTACACGCCCTCTTTCCCATTGGTTGTGATAGATTTTGTCAGTCTTTGGTGTATAGATGTTCCTTCAATGGTAGCTATTTCTCTAACTGGACTTTTAGTGCACATATTACGATTCAAGTTGTATTATGGTGTTAAATATTGTGATCCTAAGGCAAATTGATTGTAACTATACTAAACATCTATAAACTGGAACGAGTGCCAAAGTCAACACTTAACTCAAACAGACCACCATGTTTCGCTTGTGAATGTATATTTAGTTTGCTGGGCTTTAACCTGTGATGTTTTGTGCTTTGCAAGTTTTGAATTGTGAAATGTTATCTGGACGATTGTGAGGAAAATAGACGTTGTGCCGTTGGATTTTCTGTACCCCCTTCCTTTTGTACATATCGACTGCCTTATTTATCCGTTTGTAATTAAATTATGGTATTTACTTGCTACAGATGAAACAATATTTATAAAGAATGTTTCTATACTATAAATATGTACAATTATGAGCTGAACACGGGCAGTTGTTTTGTTATGTGTTTTTGTTCAAAGTTAAAGAGGTGTTTTCTTCATTATTGTGATAAGAATTTTACTGCATACAAATATAATAAAAAGTGTTGCAAGTGTTAAAAAATGTCCCTGTCTTGATGTCTTCTTCACACTCATAATTGTTTTGATAGGACCTCTACTGGTGCCAAATATGGTTATTAAGCGGGTCATTTCAGATCAGCATTTTTCATATACCTATAAAGCTAAGACTCACATTTGGTCAGCAAGAGTATGCATGCTATAAGGATATGGGTGTATCTGCTCTATGTAAATTATATCCTGCTTCCAGTGGTAAAACAAGTATTGTTTTAGATATGAATACTCATGCCCTTAGGTCTCCCGTAAAACCCCATTAGCTCTGGATTCGTATTGCACCACCTCTCGTGAATAAGTCATGACGTATAACCATATAACAATCTGTTTGATGAACATGGTCTGCAATCCCTGTTAATGTGGCTTACAGTGTCGACATGGCGGGCCAAATTCCAAGTTTCAAGATATATGTGTAGCCTAGGCATAACCTTCTCGCTGGTCACAAAACATACATTGTGGCTGAGGTTTATTTAAGCAGGTAAGGCCAAAATGTAAACTCGACTAAAAAGTATATCTACGTTAAAGTAAAAATAGTAGGCTATCTAAATCAGGCTACTCGAACCCACATGTTATGAAGCCTAACCTATAGCCTAATTACCTCGACAAAACCTGTACACACGCACATTAACTCGGTACGTGTTTTTGTGATACTTATTTTTATATATTTTTTACTTTAGTTTATTTAGTAAATATTTTGTTAACTCTATTTCTCGACCTGTATTGTTGGCGAAGGGCTTGTAAGTAAGCATTCCACGGTATTCGGTTGTACTCGGCGCATGTGACAATACAATTTGATTTGATTTGAACTCCTGCTTATATAATCGCTTGTTTGTCCATTGCATCCAAATTATATACAATGTAGAAAATTAACACCCGGCAATGACTCAGACCATTTCAATTTGAGACTTATGGCAGCATCTTTTAACCGTTGTGGCACAGGCTTTACGTTTGGTAGAGAGACCCCTGTACTCCCGAAAACCCAACCGAACATCCCCACCCCCACACGGGGAGGTTGCACCGTCAGGGAAGCCGTGAACTTGAACTTGACTCAGTCCTGAGCGGGGCTGGAGCCTTTTGTATGCCGAGACATGGGGTAGGCGTATGAATGCGTGGCCGTATCATTTATACAGTTGTATTGATTTATTTTTATCACTTGGGTATACTTTCTCCGACTGTGACTGTTGCTTTCTGGAATAGTTAGTGGTTGGTTAGGCAACACAGGTTGAGAGTGTGGCTACTTGAGACGATTTGAGTGGTTGCTTCTATCTGTGAACACGAGGGCTTATTGGTTACAGAACATCTGGCAGGTCCTGATAATCTTTGTACATACCCCCAGTGTATTTGCACTCATTCATAATTAGTAGCCTAAACATGTATTTGCACTTAATGTATTATGTTTTTGACCATACGGGCATTTTGTTTGTTGTTGCAGAAAATGTAATTGAGTTATGTGTGAGGGTAGGGAGTGGCCCCAAAAAAAGAAATCTGTTAATGTCATATCATGAGCGATAAACGAGTGCATGTTGATGCAGGTGGCGAGTAACCGAGGCAGCTTTCTAAGTCTGAAATCATTTGAAGAGGCTATCCCGTCATTGACTTACCTACAATTCTCTGTGGCATATACATAAGCTGCTTACATATATCGGCAATCAAACAATGTTTCTTCCTACCCCATTCCAGCTCGGTTGAATCATTCATTTAATCAAAGTTTAATGTTCAGATGTCTCAGACATGTTTTTGCATTACCCGGATATAGGCTATAGCCTGAACTAATTAACTAATGAGTGAACATGCCGTATTTTTTTTCGAATTAAGCTTTTCAATTGATTCCCAATGCCATTTAAATGATATATTTCGAGTAAATAATTGCTAATGGCACCTGGAATTGCGGACTATCTCACCGGCGGGGAAGATATGAATTGTGAGGAGCGGGAAAATGTCAAAGATCAGCCCCAGGCAGCTCGATGATGCCCGCGTCTTCCTCTGCGCATGCTACTCTCATATTGATCAATGATTGAGAAGGATGAGCTGGGAGCAGAGGTGGCATGCAAAAAAGGGGGTACAAGGGCACGTGCCCCCTTAGATTTGTCCCGTTAAAAAAACACTCCTAGCACCCTAGCAATCTTACACGGTTGGTATTAGCTAGCCCAGATAGGTTCCCAATCTCCCAACCTATTAACTAGCTTCAAGATAGAGCCAGTCTAACTGTTTCAGCTGGTATGCCTGTTGGCGAGGTTGGTAGAGTTTAAATACGCTTCTCTAGATCTCTGCTAAAATCGGAAATAAAACGTTGAAAGGAATGTGTCTTATTCAGTACATTTAGTGTTTGCTTGCTTTTCTAGTTTCTTTAAAAAAAAATCCACCAGTCACGAGGATACGTACAGCTCAAGATGTATGCTTAGATATGCATACACATATTTTGTACATAAATGAACCATGGGTGTGGTTCTAGATTGCAGATTAAAGCTGTTTCAGGTGTTTCAAAATGCAGAATTTTCCGGTCTCCAGACCGGCCCCCAGTCACATACAGTTAGAGCTTCAGAACCTGGCTTTAAGGTGCTATTGATAGAGAGAAAACACATGTTTTGGTTTCATTTTGGCACCACTTACCCTACAGGCTAATCTGTCAATTGTGTGAGGTGTATAGGCTAATTATGTAGCCTAAATGTGATACATTTTTAAGCATTATTGCAACATTCAATAATAAACACGCTTATTCAGAGTTTAGAGTAAATGTCTTTAGTACTTTACCCAAAGTAGCGCATAGGCTATGTATACACAAACACATTAGTATTAGGCCTACACAATTTCCCCAAAGACAGAGCATTGATAGAACATTGAGAGCAGTTGAATTCAACATAAGTCTAGTTATTAAAAAGTATAGGTTAGGGTATATGTATTTTATTTTATTTAGTTGCTCTCAGTGACAAGGGGCAGATACACAATTCAAATACTCAAGTCTGTGGGCAGTTGTGTGTCTGTATGTGTTTGTGTGTGTGTTTGTGTAACGTGTGTTTGAGTGGGTGGGTGTGAGTATGGAAGTGAGAAAGGGGGTGGTATAGCAGATGTGGGTGGCAGTGTGTGTGCGTGGGTGGGTGGGAGGGTGTTTGTTGTAAGAATTATGTTCATGAGTTCGCTCGCATCTCTGCTCCAGGTACAGTCAAGAAGGATGGGAGGAGCAGAAATCAAACAATGAACTTCATATTGAGTAAAACATACACAAAAACACAATATGCTACCTTGGAAAGGAATTAGGTTTATGATAAAAATGAATGCTTTATTCTGGGACATCGCTCACACAGGAGGTTGGTAGCACCTTAATTGGGGAGGACGGGCTCGTGGTAATGGATGGAGAGAAATATGTGGAATGGTATCAAATACATAAAACACATGGTTTCCATGTGTTTGATGCTATTCCATTTGCTCCATTCCAGCCATTATTATGAGCCGTCCTCCCCTTCAGCAGCCTCCACTGATCACTCAGGAACATCAACACTCATTGGGCTACTGCATATTGGCAATTTTTTTAATCAATTTGTATATCACTAATTAACTTCATTTGCTACCAATGAAAGACTTGGTAGGGCTACATGTAGACTTAGTAGGCCTACATGCCTTTTACCAAAATCATTTTATGCATCTTGTGAAAGGAAATGTGTTTCACACGTCCAATACTATTTAATCATTTATATTTCAATACTTATTGTATTTCTTAAAATTTTCCAAAAAATTACCATTGAGATAGAAGATCTAATGAAATTAGAAAAAGAATGAAATATAAAACAATTTACAAACATTAGAGTAATTGCAGACTTAATCTTCCAAACAATTAAATTCTAAGCCAGACCATTTTAGTTGGTTGGTGATATGGACACTAAGGAACTTGAAGCTCTCAACCTGCTCCACTAAAGACCCATCGATGAGAATGGGGGCGTGCTCGGTCCTCCTTCTCCTGTAGTCCACAATCATCTCCTTTGTCTTGATCACGTTGAGGGAGAGGTTGTTATTCTGGCACCACACGGCCAGGTCTCTGACCTCCTCCCTATAGGCTGTTTCATCGTTGTCGGTGATCAGGCCTACCACTGTTGTGTCATCGGCAAACTTAATGATGGTGTTGGACTCTTGCCTAGCCGTGCAGTCATGAGTGAACAGGGAGTACAGGAGGAGACTGAGCACGCACCCCTGAGGTGCCCCTGTGTTGAGGATCAGCATAGCGGAGGTGCTGTTATCTAACCTCTTTAGTATCCGTCGCCGTCCGAGATGGCAGCCTCGCTTCGCGTTCTTAGGAAACTATGCAGTATTTCGTTTTTTTAATGTATTTTTTCTTACATTGTTACCCCAGGAAATCTTAAGTCTTATTACATACAGCCGGGAGTAACTATTGGATATAAGAGCAACGTCAACTTACCAACATTACAACACGGAATACGACTTTCCCAAAGCGGATTCTCTGTTTGTTCCACCACCCAGGACAATGGATCGGATCCCAGCAGGCGACCCAAAACAACGGCGCGGCAGAAGGGGCAGACGGAGCGGTCTTCTGGTCAGGCTCCGTAGACGGGCACATCGCCCACCGCTCCCGAGTATACTACTAGCCAATGTCCAGTCTCTTGACAACAAAGTATACAAAATCCGAGCAAGGGTTGCCTTCCAGAGAGACGTCAGAGATTGTAACATTCTCTGTTTCATGGAAATATGGCTCACTCAGGATACGTTATCAGAGTCGGTACAGCCACCTGGTTTCTTCACGCATCACGCCGACAGAAACAAACTTCTCTCTGGTAAGAAGAAGGGCGGGGGTGTATGCCTTATGATTAATGAGTAGTGGTGTAATCATAACAACATACATATATAATCACGTCGTGTACATCCCCCCCAAGCAGACACCTCGACAGCCCTGAAAAAAGTTAATTGGACTCTATGTAAACTGGAACTGTAAACTTTACACTTGTGTGTATAAGGTAGTTGTTGTGAAATTGTTAGATTACTTGTTAGATATTACTGCGTGGTCAGAAGAAGCACAAGCATTTCGCTACACTCGCATTAACATCTGTTAACCATTGGTTCGTGACCAATAAAATTTGATTTGGTTTGATTTGACCACCTGGGTGCGGCCTGTCAGGAAGTCCGGGATCCAGTTGCAGAGGAAGGTGTTTAGTCACAGGGTCCTTAGCTTATTGATGAGCTTTGAGGGCACTATGGTGTTGAACTCTGAGCTGTAGTCAATGAATAGCATTCTCACATAGGTGTTCCCTTTGTCCAGGTGGGAAAGGGCAGTGTGGAGTGAAATAGAGATTGCATCATCTGTGGATCTGTTGGGGCAGTACACACATTGGAGTGGGTCTAGAGTTTCTGGGATAATGGTGTTGATGTGAAACATGACAAGCCTTTTGAAGCACTTCATGGCTACAGATGTGAGCGTTACAGGTTGGTAGTCGTTTAGGCAGGTTACCTTAGTGTTCTTGGGCACAGGCACTCTGGTGGTCTGCTTAAAAAATGTTGGTATTACAGACTCGAACAGGGGGAGGTTGAAAATGTCAGTGAAGACACTTGCCAGTTGGTCAGCACATGCTCTGAGTACACGTCCTGGTTATCCATCTGGCCCTGCGGCCTTGTGAATATTGACCTGTTTTAAGGTCTTACACACATCGGCTGCGAAGAGCATGATCACACAATCTTCCAGAACAGCTGGTGTTTTCATGCATGTTTCAGTGTTATTTGGCTCGAAGCGAACATAGAAGTAGTTTAGCTCGTCTGGTAGGCTCGAATCACTGGGCAGCTCTCGGCTGTGCTTCCCTTTGTGATCTGTAATGGTTTGCAAGCCCTGCCACATCCGACGAGCGTCAGAGCCAGTGTAGTACGATTCGATTTTAATCCTGTATTGATGCTTTGCCTGTTTGATGGTTCATTGGAGGGCATAGCAGGATTTCTTATAAGCTTCCAGGTTAGAGTCCTGCTCCTTGAAAGCGGCAGCTCTAGCCTTTAGCTCAGTGTGGATGTTGCCTGTAATCCATGGCTTCTGGTTGGGGTATGTACGTACGGTCACTGTGGGGATGACGTCATCTATGCACTTATTGATGAAGCCAATGACTGATGTGGTGTACTCCTCAATGCCATTGGAGGAATCCCAGAACATATTCCAGTCTGTGATAGCAAAACAGTCCAGTAGCTTAGCATCTGCTTCATCTGACCACTTTCTTATTGATCTCGTCACTGGTGCTTCCTGCTTTAAGTTTTGCTTGTGAGCAGGAATCAGGAGGACAGAATTATGGTCAGATTTGCCAAATGGAGGGCGAGGGAGAGCTTTGTATGCGTCTCTGTGTGTGGAGTAAAGGTGGTTCAGCGTTTTTCCCCCATTTGTACATTTAACACACTGATAGAAATGTGGTAAAATGGATTTAAGTTTCCCTGCATTTAAGTTCCCGGCTACTATGAGCGCCGCCGCGTTTTCTTGTTGCTTATGGCGGAATACAGCTCATTCAATGCTGTCTTAGTGCCAGCCTCTGACTGTGGTGGTATGCAAACAGCTACTAGAAGTACAGATGAAAACTCTCTAGGTAGATAGTGTGGTCTACCGTTTATCATGAGATACTCTACCTCAGGCGAGCAATAGTTTGAGACTTCCTTAGATATCATGCACCAGCTGTTATTTACAAAAATACATAGTCCACCGCCCCTTGTCTTACCAGACACCACTGTTTTATCCTGCCGGTGCAGCGTATTACCAGTATGTTGATAGTGTCATTGTTCAGCCACATCAGCCATGAAGCATAAGATATTACAGTTTTGAATGTCCTATTGGTAGTTTAATCTTCCGCGTAGGTCATCTATTTTATCTCCAAAGATTGCACGTTTGCTAGCAGAATGGAAGGAAGTGGGGGTTTATTCAATCGCCTACGAATTCTCAGAAGACAGCCCGCCCCCCCGGCCCCTTTTTCTCCGCCTCCTCTTCACGCAAATCACGGGGATCTGGGCCTGTTCGTGAGAAAGCAGTATATAGTTCGTGTTGGACTCGTCAGACTCGTTAAAGGAAAAAAAGGATTCTGCCAGTCAGTGGTGAGTAATCGCAGTCCTGATGTCCAGAATTTTTTTTCTGTCATAAGAGACGGTTGCGGCAACATTATGTACAAAATAAGTTACAAAAAATGCAAATAAACGAACAAAAAAACACAATTGGTTGGGGGCACATAAAACGTCTGCCTTCTTCATCGGCGCCATCTTGGTGGTATTTACAGTGTTTGTGCTCCACTGGTTGACCGTTTCTCATGGCAACTGGCCACTGATCTTGCTGCTGTGGTTGCACACTGCAGTATTTTGCCTAACAGATATGGGAGTTTGTCTATGTTTGATTTGTTTTTAAATTATTTGTGGGTCCGTGTGATGTGTAGGAAATATGTGTCTCTTATATAGTCATACATTTGGCAGGAGGTTGGGAAGTGCAGCTCAGTTTCCACCTCATTTTGTGGGCAGTATACACATAGCCTGTCTTCTCTCGAGAGCCAGGTTTGCCTATGGCGGCTTCTTTCAATAGCAAGGCTATTCCAACTGAGTTTGTAGCCTACATAGTCAAGGATTTTCTTAATTGTGGGTCAGTCAGGTAGGTATTCCAATTCGTTTTTTGATGGATTCTTTCCAGTGTGGCAAATTGTGTTGCTATCCTGGGGCTCTGTGGAGTCTGTTTGTGAACAGAGCCCCAGGACCAGCTGCTGAGGGAACTCTTCTCTAGGTTAATCTCTCTGTAGGTAAGGACTTTGTGGTGGAATGCATGGGCATTTCTTCCTTTTAGGTGGTTGTAGAATTTAACAGCTCTTTTTTGGATTTTGATAGCTAACGTTTATAGTCCTAATTCTGGTCTGCATGCGCTGTTTGGGGTTTTGCGTTGAAGTACAGTACCAGTCAAACGTTTGGACACACCTACTCATTCAAGGGTTTTACTTTATTTGTACTATTTTCTACATTGTAGAATAATAGTGAAAACATCTTAACTATGAAATAACCACATGGAATCATGTAGTAACCAAAAAAGTGTGAAACAAATTAAAATATATTTTCTATTTTAGATTCTTCGAAGTAGCCACCCTTTGCCTTGAAGACAGCTTTGCACACTCTTGGCATTCTCTCAACCAGTTTCACCTGGAATGCTTTTCCAACAATCTTGAAGGAGTTCCCACATATGCCGAGCCATTGTTGGCTGCTTTTCCTTCACACTGCGGTCCAACTCATCCCAAACCATCTCAAATACGTTGAGATTGGGTGATTGTGGAGACCAGGTCATCTTATGAAGCACTCCATCACTCTCCTTCTTGGTCAAATAACCCTTACACAGCCTGGAGGTGTGTTTGGTTCATTGTCCTGTAGAGAAACAAATGATAGCCCCACTATGCGCAAACCAGATGGGAAGGCTTATCACTGCAAAATTCTGTTGTAGCCATGCTGGTTAAGTGTGCCTTGAATTCTAAATAAATCTTCAACAGTGTCACTAGCAAAGCACCCCCACACATCACACCACCTCCACCATGCTTCACGGTGAAAACCACACACGCAGAGATCATCCGTTCACCTACATTGCATCTCACAAAGACACAGCGGTTGGAAACAAAAATCTAAAATTCTGACCAAAGGATGTCCATTGCCCGTGTTTCTTGGCCCAGGCAAGTCTCTTCTTCTTATTGGTGTCCTTGAGTAGTGGTTTCTTTGCAGCAATTCGACCATGAAGGCCTGAACAGTTGATGTTGAGATGTGTCTGTCACTTGAACTCCGTGAAGCATTTATTTGGGTTGCGTTTTCTGAGGCTGGTAACTCTAATGAATTTATTCTCTGCAGCAGAGGTAACTCTGGGTCTTCCTTTCCTGTTGCGGTCCTCATGAGAGCCAGTGTCATCATAGCGCTTGATGGTTTTTGCGACTGCACTTGAAAAACTTTCAAAGTTCCTGAAATTTTCCTCATTGACTGACCTTCATATCTTAAAGTAATGATGGACTGTCATTTCTCTTTGCTTATTTGAGCTGTTCTTGCCATAATATAGACTTGGTCTATAGGGCTATCTTCTGTATACCACATTGTCACAACACAACTGATTGGCTAAAGCGCATTAAGAAGGCAAGAAATTCATACAATTGAACTTTTAACAAGGTACGCCAATTAATTGAAATGCATTCCAGGTGACTACCTCATGAAGCTGTTTGAGAGAATGCCAAGAGTGTGCAAAGCTGTCATCAAGGCAAAGGGTGGCTACTTTGAAGAATCTCAAATACAAAATCTATTTTGATTTATTCAACCCTTTTTTGGTTACTACATGATTCCATATGTGTTATTTCATAGTTTTGATGTCTTCACTATTATTCAACAATGTAAAAAATAGTACAAATAAAGAAAAATCCTTGAATGAGTAGGTGTGTCCAAACTTTTGACTGGTACTGTATATTTTTGCAGAATTCTGCATGCAGAGTCTTAACCCTTGTCTGTGGGACCCATTTTCAATGTTTATTTTAAGAAACATGATACAATTAAGTAATTTTTCAACCTGAGACTCATTGCCCGTGTCTCATTTTCTGTGAAGAACATGTAAAATAACACATTTTCATTGAGTGCACACTGTGCTCCTTTTTACACATTTATATTACGTCTGCGGTGTTCAGGTCCACTGGGTAATAAAAGTGTGTGTGTTGGTGAAAGCAAGTAAAAATGAAACAAAAAGGTTTGCTGTGTGCCTTCACTCTGTCTTCCTCCTCCCTGGGCCTGCTGTTTCAACATAGCATTTTTTTATTTATTTTTTATTTAACCTTTATTTAACCAGGTAGGCAAATTGAGAACACGTTCTCATTTACAATTGCGACCTGGCCAAGATAAAGCAAAGCAGTTCGACACATACAACAACACATAGTTACACATGGAGTAAAACAAACATATAGTCAATAATACAGTGAAAAAAAATAAGTCTATATACAATGTGAGCAAGTGAGGTGAGATAAGGGAGGTGAAGGCAAACAAATATATGTATAAATAAATAAAAATATAAAAGGCCATGGAGGCGAAGTGAGTACAACACAGCAAGTAAAATAAAAACAAAAAAAACACTGGAATGGTTGGTTTGCAGTGGAAGAAAGTGCAAAGTAGAGACAGAAATAATGGGGTGCAAAGGAGCAAAATAAATTAATAAATAAATACAGTAGGTAAAGAGGTAGTTGTTTGGGCTAAATTGTAGATGGGTTATGTACAGGTGCAGTAATCTATGAGCTGCTCTGACAGCTGGTGCTTAAAGCTAGTGAGGGAGATAGGTGTTTCCAGTTTCAGAGATTTTTGTAGTTCGTTCCAGTCATTGGCAGCAGAGAACTGGAAGGAGAGGCGTCCAAAGGAAGAATTGGTTTTGGGGGTGACTAGAGAGATATACCTGCTGGAGCGCGTGCTACAGGTAGGTGCTGCTATGGTGACCAGCGAGCTGAGATAAGGGGGGACTTTACCTAGCAGGGTCTTGTAGATGACCTGGAACCAGTGGGTTTGGCGACGAATATGAAGCGAGGGCCAGCCAACGAGAGTGTACAGGTCGCAGTGGTGGGTAGTATATGGGGCTTTGGTGACAAAACGGATGGCACTGTGATAGACTGCATCCAATTTATTGAGTAGGGTTTTGGAGGCTATTTTGTAAATGACATCACCGAAGTCGAGGATTGGTAGGATGGTCAGTTTTACAAGGGTATGTTTGGCAGCATGAGTAAAGGATGCTTTGTTGCGGAATAGGAAGCCAATTCTAGATTTGACTTTGGATTGGAGATGTTTGATGTGAGTCTGGAAGGAGAGTTTACAGTCTAACCAGACACCTAGGTATTTGTAGTTGTCCACATATTCTAAGTCAGAGCCGTCCAAAGTAGTGATGTTGGACAGGCGGGCAGGAGCAGGCAGCGATCGGTTGAAGAGCATGCATTTGGTTTTACTTGTATTTAAGAGCAGTTGGAGGCCACGGAAGGAGAGTTGTATGGCATTGAAGCTCGCCTGGAGGGTTGTTAACACAGTGTCAAAAGAAGGGCCAGAAGTATACAGAATAGTGTCGTCTGCGTAGAGGTGGATCAGAGAATCACCAGCAGCAAGAGCGACATCATTGATGTAAACAGAGAAGAGAGTCGGTCCAAGAATTGAACCCTGTGGCACCCCCATAGAGACTGCCAGAGGCCCGGACAACAGACCCTCCGATTTGACACACTGAATTCGATCAGAGAAGTAGTTGGTGAACCAGGCGAGGCAATCATTAGAGAAACCAAGGCTGTCGAGTCTGCCAATGAGGATGTGGTGATTGACAGAGTCAAAGGCCTTGGCCAGGTCAATGAATACGGCTGCACAGTATTGTTTCCTATCGATGGCGGTTACGATATCGTTTATGACCTTGAGCGTGGCTGAGGTGCACCCATGACCAGCTCTGAAACCAGATTGCATAGCGGAGAAGGTGTGGTGGGATTCGAAATGGTCGGTAATCTGTTTGTTGACTTGGCTTTCGAAGACCTTAGAAAGGCAGGGTAGGATAGATATAGGTCTGTAGCAGTTAGGGTCAAGGGTGTCCCCCCCTTTGAAGAGGGGGATAACCGCAGCTGCTTTCCAATCTTTGGGGATCTCAGACGACACGAAAGAGAGGTTGAAGAGGCTAGTAATAGGGGTGGCAACAATTTCAGCAGATAGTTTTAGAAAGAAAGGGTCCAGATTATCTAGCCCGGCTGATTTGTAAGGGTCCAGATTTTGCAGCTCATTTAGAACATCAGCTGACTGTATTTGGGAGAAAGAGAAATGGGGAAGGCTTGGGCGAGTAGCAGAGGGGAGGGCAGTGCTGTTGTCCGGGGTAGGGGTAGCCAGGTGGAAAGCATGGCCAGCCGTAGAAAAATGCTTATTGAAATTCTCAATTATAGTGGATTTGTCGGTGGTGACAGTGTTTCCTATCTTCAGAGCGGTTGGAAGCTGGGAGGAGGTGTTCTTATTCTCCATGGACTTTACGGTGTCCCAGAACTTTTTTGAATTTGTGTTGCAGGAAGCAAATTTCTGCTTGAAAAAGCTAGCCTTGGCTGTTCTAACTGCCTGTGTATATTGGTTTCTGGCTTCCCTGAAAAGTTGCATATCACGGGGGCTGTTCGATGCTAATGCAGAACGCCATAGGATGTTTTTCTGTTGGTTAAGGGCAGTCAGGTCAGGAGAGAACCAAGGGCTATATCTGTTCCTGGTTCTAAATTTCTTGAATGGGGCATGCTTATTCAAGATGGTGAGGAAGGCATTTTAAAAAAAATGACCAGGCATCCTCTACTGACGGGATGAGATCAATATCCTTCCAGGATACCCCGGCCAGGTCGATTAGAAAGGCCTGCTCGCTGAAGTGTTTCAGGGAGCGTTTGACAGTGATGAGTGGAGGTCGTTTGACCGCTGACCCATTACGGATGCAGGCAATGAGGCAGTGATCGCTGAGATCTTGGTTGAAAACAGCAGAGGTGTATTTGGAGGGCAAGTTTGTTAGGATGATATCTATGAGGGTACCCGTGTTTACGGAATTGGGGTGGTACCTGGTAGGTTCATTGATAATTTGTGTGAGATTGAGGGCATCAAGCTTAGATTGTAGGGTGGCTGGGGTGTTGAGCATGTTCAAATTTAGGTCGCCTAGCAGCACGAGCTCTGAAGATAGATGGGGGGCAATCAGTTCACATATAGTGTCCAGAGCACAGCTGGGGGCAGAGGGTGGTCTATAGCAGGCGGCAACGGTGAGAGACTTGTTTTTAGAGAGGTGGATTTTTAAAAGTAGAAGTTCAAATTGTTTGGGAACAGACCTGGATAGTATAACAGAACTCTGCAGGCAGTCTTTGCAGTAGATTGCAACACCGCCCCCTTTGGCCGTTCTATCTTGTCTGAAAATCTTGTAATTGGGGATGAAAATGTCTGAATTTTTGGTGGTCTTTCTAAGCCAGGATTCAGACACGGCTAAAACATCCGGGTTGGCAGAGTGTGCTAAAGCAGTGAACAAAACAAACTTAGGGAGGAGGCTTCTAATGTTAACATGCATGAAGCCAAGGCTATTACGGTTACAGAAGTCATCAAAAGAGAGCGCCTGGGGAATAGGAGTGGAGCCAGGTACTGCAGGGCCTGGATTCACCTCTACATCACCAGAGGAACAGAGGAGGAGTAGGATAAGGGTACGGCTAAAAGCTATGAGAATTGGTCGCCTAGAGCTACTAGAGCAGAGAGTAAAAGGAGGTTTCTGGGGGCGATAAAATAGTTTAAAGGAATAATGTACAGACAAAGGTATGGTAGGATGTGAATACAGTGGAGGTAAACCTAGGTATTGAGTGATGATGAGAGAGATATTGTCTCTAGAAACATCATTGAAACCAGGTGATGTCATCGCATATGTGGGTGGTGGAACTGAGAGGTTGGATATGGTATAGAGAGCAGGGCTAGAATCTCTACAGTGAAATAAGCCAATAAACACTAACCAGAACAGCAATGGACAAGGCATATTTACATTAAGGAGAGGCATGCTAATCGAGTGATCAATAAGGGTCCAGTGAGTAGAGGTTGGTTGGGGTCGTGGCGATCCAGACAGCTGGCCGGGTATATGGCTATCGGTAGCAGCATAGGATGGAGGTCTGTTTGTAGATACCTCGTGCGTTTCCGTCGGTAGGTTAGTGGGGTTCCGTGTAGTGGGGTTCCGTGTGGTAGAGGGGATCAATCCAAATTGGCAAAATAGATATAGTGACCCAAGGAAAAAATAAAATAAATAAATAATAATAATAATAATAGTTGTCCGATATACTTGTTCAAATAGCAGCCGATAAGACAGCTAACGATTAGCGGGCCTCAGATGAGCGTTCAGGTAACGTCGGGACGGAGGTGCCAGTTGGATAAATCCCTCGGGCAGATAACGTCGGCAGTCAGTCGCGGCAGTCAGTCGTGAATGCCCGGTGGGGTTCCGTATCTGCAGCAGCAACAAAAGAAACGGGTCCGGATGGTGATGGAACTCCTCAGCTGGCTAGCTCCAGAATGATTTGAGTTTGCTCCGGGGTCGACGTAAGCCAATAGTCACACGGTTTGCAGCTAGCTAGCTGCGAAATCAAGGTGCAAGTGTCCAGAGCCTGCGGCTGGAATCCGGGGAAACTGAGAGAAAAAGAGTCCCGGAATGCTCCGGTCCGAGTCGCGTTGCACAAAAGTGCCGGTAGATTATCGAGCTAAAGGAATAGCTGATGACCACTAAACGTGGGCAGCTGAAACACCAACGCTAGCCAGCAAACCGGCTAATATCGGGGCAGCTACAGATTAGCTTCTGGCTAGCTATCGGAGTAGCTTCTGGTTAGCTTTCAGGCTAGCTTCTGAATTAGCCCCTGGCTAGCTTCCACGATGGATTTTCAGATTGAGGTAAATAATACTTTTTGTAATTGGTGAAGCGGGTTGCAGGAAAGCTTTTGCAGGAAAGCTTTTGTAGTTGAGTTCTTGGATAATAAAATAAATAAAAGATATGCGAAGAAAGGTGTAAATATATATATATACAGGACACGACAATACGGAACAGAAAAAGACGTCTGAACTGCTAAGCCACCTTGGAATAAGAACCTGCCTGGCATCAAGAACCTGCCTGTCTCCTGCTTTTCTCGCACTCTTTACCCTCTGTAGTGTGTGAAAATACACAATGTCTTGCGGGAACTTGCGCAATGTTATTAAAAGACATTATTTTGATACATTATTTCGATACATTGTAAAAAATTCAGGGACATAGCAAATAAATAGCAAACAAATAAATAAATATGTGTGGCTCCTTACCACAATCAATCAGTATGGCAAAAATGATCTCTGCTCAGAGGACCTGAGAAATAATTTTTGCAGAGAGAGAAGCTGGTGTGGAAGGAGCATCTTCCACAATGGAAGATGAAGAATTTTCCAAATATGAGGATTATGTCTGACATTCTGAGTCTGACAGTGAGTTGGAAGAAGTGGATGAGATTGACCCTCAGCCAGCCCCAGGACCAGCCCATCAGCAGCCAGCCCTAGGACCAGCCCATCAGCATCCAGCCCCAGGACCAGCCCATCAGCATCCAGCTCATCATCAGCCTGCAGGAGGAGAAATATGGATGTAAAAAATGCTACAATTGAATGGTCCTCTTGCCCAAGAAATGAGCCACCCAGCATGGATGCCAATGTGATAAGGATATTATTGAAGAGAGATGGAAGGAGATGGATCAAATTCATTTACATGAACAGTTTTGGGTTGTTATCCTCATAAGGATAGGCCCAATTTATTCAATTTTTGCCTAAAATGACATACCCAAATCTAAATGCCTGTAGCTCAGGACCCGAAGCAAGGATATGCATACACTTGATACCATAGGCGCAATTTAGATTTTGGCCACTAGATGACAGCAGTGTATCTGCAAAGTTTTACACTGATTCAATGAACCATTGCATTTCTGTTCAAAATGTTGCATCAAGACTGCCCAACTGTGCCTAATTGGTTTATTAACACATTTTCAAGTTCAAAACTGTGCACTCTCCTCAAACAATAGCATGGTATTCTTTCACTGTAAGAGCTACTGTAAATTGGACAGTGCAGTTAGATTAACAAGAATTTAAGCTTTCTGCCCATATCAGATACAGTTGATGTCGGAAGTTGACGTACACCTTAGCCAAAAACATTTAAACTCAGTTTTTCACAATTCCTGACATATATTCAGAGTAATAATTCCCTGTCTTAGGTCAGTTAGGATCAACACTTTATTTTAAGAATAAGAAATGTCAGAATAATAGTAGAGAGAATGATCTATTTCAGCTTTTATTTCTTTCATCACATTCCCAGTGGGTCAGAAGTTTACATACACTCAATTAGTATTCGGTAGCATTGCCTTTAAATTGTTTAATATTTCGGATAGCCTTCCACAAGCTTCCCGCAAAAATTTGGGTGAATTTTGGCCCATTCCTCCTGACAGAGCTGGTGTATCTGAGTCAGATTTGCAGGCCTCCTTGCTAGCACATGCTTTTTCAGTTCTGCCCACACATTTTCTATGGGATTGAGGTCAGGGCTTTGTGATGGCCACTCCAATACCTTGACTTTGCTGTCCTTAAGCCGTTTTTCCACAACTTTGGAAGTATGCTTGGGGTCATTGTCCATTTGGTAGACCCATTTGCTACGAAGCTTTAACTTCCTGACTGATGTCTTCAGATGTTGCTTCAATATATCCACATCATTTTCCACCCTCATGATGCAATCTATTTTGTGAAGTGCACCAGTCCCTCCTGCAGCAAAGCACCCCCACAACATGATGCTGCCACCCGCGTGGTTCACGGTTGGGATGGTGTTCTTCGGCTTGCAAGTCTCCCCCTTTTTCCTTGCAAACATATCGATGGTCATTACAGCCAAACAGTTCTAATTATGTTTCATCAGACCAGAGGATATATCTCCAAAAAGTACAAATTTTGTCCCCATGTGCAGTTGCAAAACGTAGTCTGGCTCTTCCTTGTTGAGCGGCCTTTCAGGTTTTGTCGATATAGGACTCGTTTTACTGTGGATATAGATACTTTTGTACCTGTTTCCTCCAGCATCTTCACAAGGTCCTTTACTGTTGTTCTGGGATTGAGTTACACTTTTCGCACCAATGTGCGTTCATCTCTAGGAGACAGAACGCGTCTCCTTCCAGAGCGATATGATGGCTGCGTGGTCCCATGGTGTTTATACTTGCGTACTATTGTTTGTACAGATGAACGTGGTACCTTTAGGCGTTTGGAATTTGCTCCCAAGGATGAACCATACTTGTGGAGTTCTACAACATTTTTTTTGAGGTCTTGGCTGATTTCTTTTGATTTTCCCATGATGTCAGGCAAAGAGGCACTGAGTTTGAAGGTAGGCCTTGAAATACATCCACAGGTACACCTCCAATTGACTCAAATGATGTCAATTAACCTATCAGAAGCTTCTAAAGCCATGACATCATTTTCGGGAATTTTCCAAGCTTTTTAAAGGCATAGTCAACTTAGTGTATGTAAACTTCTGACCCACTGGAATTGTGATACAATGAATTATAAGTGAAATAATCTGTCCGTAAACAATTGTTGGAAAATGTATTGTGTCATGCACAAAGTAGATGTCCTAACCAACTTGCCAAAACTAGTTTGTTATCAAGAAATTTGTGGAGTGGTTGAAAAACAAATTTTATTTGCTCCATCCTAAGTGTACAGTGGGGCAAAAAAGTATTTAGTCAGCCACCAATTGTGCAAGTTCTCCCACTTAAAAAGATGAGAGAGGCCTGTAATTTTCATCATAGGTACACTTCAACTATGACAGACAAAATGAGAAAATAAAATCCAGAAAATCACATTGTAGGATTTTTTATGAATTTATTTGCAAATGATGGTGGAAAATAAGTATTTGGTCAATAACAAAAGTTTATCTCAATACTTTGTTATATACCCTTTGTTGGCAATGACAGACGTCAAACGTTTTCTGTAAGTCTTCACAAGGTTTTCACACAGTGTTGCTGGTATTTTGGCCCATTCCTCCATGCAGATCTCCTCTAGAGCAGTGATGTTTTGGGGCTGTTGCTGGGCAACACGGACTTTCAACTCCCTCCAAAGATTTTCTATGGGGTTGAGATCTGGAGACTGGCTAGGCCACTCCAGGACCTTGAAATGCTTCTTACGAAGCCACTCCTTCGTTGCCCGGGCGGTGTGTTTGGGATCATTGTCATGCTGAAAGACCCAGCCATGTTTCATCTTCAATGCCCTTGCTGATGGAAGGAGGTTTTCACTCAAAATCTCACGATACATGGCCCCATTCATTCTTTCCTTTACACGGATGAGTCGTCCTGGTCCCTTTGCAGAAAAACAGCCCCAAAGCATGATGTTTCCACCCCCATGCTTCACAGTAGGTATGGTGTTCTTTGGATGCAAC